>NW_027636182.1:349469-482067 GCF_903797595.1 Erithacus rubecula
AGGGGTCTCACCTGGACCTCACAGTTATAAAGCACCTGATGGGGTCAAAAACTGACCCTACTCCCCCCAAAAAAGTACCTCCCTGTGGTCAATAACTGCCCCTGCATCCCAAAATACCCCCCAAATACCCACATACATTTCCCAAACTGCACAAATACAGGTGGGCATGGGAGTCTCACCTGGGCCTTGTAGGTGAGCAGGGTGGTGAGGGCAATGCTCTCTGGGTCAGGTACACAGAGAGCTGGATGGAGCTCCCCAGTCTGATGTGGCCCCTGAGAGCACCAATGCTGTGGGTGCCCCACAGAGGTGTCCAAACCTACCCCACAGACCCCCCAAAAGCTCTATCGCTGTAGTGTGTTTCTTGTTAATGGTGTGTTCTATTATTGCCCAAGTTAATGGTCTAGTCCAAAATTATACCCTCCCATCCAACTTGTCACTCTATCCTGAATTCCCTGTCAATCCTGCTTTGTGCCAGCCCCCTGCTTGGAATTCCTCTTTGGAAATCCTCTAAAACTCCACTTCTCATTAGTCCATGTGACCCATCTTTCCCCCCTACCTCGCTCATTGGACAATGCCTTTATGAACCCCACCCTTTACCCCTCCACAGAATTTCTCCACTTTGCTAAGAATTTGTACCTTCGCGTTGAATCACCCCCATATTTAAGTTGTTGCACCTTCACCATTTTTGTCTTTTGCCCAGCAGATTCCCAAAAGTAATAATCTTTTTTATCCTATGAAAAAGATGCCCCCTCCTCCTTTTCTCTTCAAACACAATCTGACAGCCGAAAGGCCATGGAACCACAGCTCGAGCCACATCTCAGGCCTCTGTTCCCAGGGCAGAGCTGACTCTGGGCACGGTGCCATAGCATCAAAGTGAGCACAGCTCTGGCTGTTTCAACATTCTATAGGACCCCTGAATGCCCCACAGTGATCCAGAGCTGCCCCTGTGTCCCCCAGCCACCTCCACAGACCACCCTGTACCTGTGATGGAAAAGCACCTGTGCAGCAGGATGAGCACGAGGAGAAAAATGAGCAAATGATGGGGGGAGAGCGGCTGGCATGGGGGCAGGGGGAGGGGTGGGGACCCCCTTCATCACACCCCCTTCATCACAACCCCTTCACCACACCCCCCTCTCACACGCCCCTCATCACACCCCCCTCATCATCCCCCCCTCATCATACCCCCCTCATCACACCCCCCTCATCACACCCCCCTCCCACACCCCCCCATCATACCCCCTTCATCACACCCCCCTCATCACACCCCCTCATCACACCCCCTCATCACACCCCCCTCATCACACCCCCTTCATCACACCCCCCTCATCACACCCCCTCATCACACCCCCTTCATCACATCCTCCTCATCACACTCCCTTCATCACACCCCCCACAGGAGGTTCTAAGCACCCCTGTAACTCCTGTACTCCCCAAGCCCCCGTCACCTCCCATGATGGCAAAGTGTTGCTGTCCAACCCATTACAGCCCAGTCCAGCCCAGTCCAGCCCAATACAACCCAGTGCAACCCATTACAGCACAATCCAACTCAGTACAGCCCAGTGCAGCCCAGTATAACCCATTGCAGCCCAGTACAGCACAACCCAACCCAGTCCAACCCAGTACAGCCCAGTGCAACCCAGTACAGCACAATCCAACTCAGTACAGCCCAGTGCAGCCCAGTACAGCCCAGTACAGCCCAGTACAGCCCAGTGCAGCCCAGTTTAAACCAATGCAGCCCAGTACAGCACAATCCAACCCAGTCTAGCCCAGTCCAGCTGTGTCCAGCACTGTGCAGCCCAGCACAGCCCAGTCAAACCCAGTACTGCATAGCCCAACCCAGTACAGCCCAGTACAGCCCAGTCCAACCCAGTACAGCACAGTCAAACCCAGTACTGCATAGCCCAACCCAGTACAGCCCAGTACAGCCCAGTCCAACCCAGTACAGCACAGTCAAACCCAGAACAGCCCAGTGCAGCCCAGTACAGCACAGTGCAGCCCAGTTAAAACCACTGCAGCCCAGCCCAACCCAGTACAGCCCAGTATAGCCCTGCAGAGCCCAGTATAGACCAATATAGTCCAGTATAAGAGAGTATAACCTGGTACAGCCCACCATTTCTACCAAAAGAACCAAGACCAGGTGGTTCTGTCCGAGGAAGTGGAAGAAGAACAAAGAGCAGCACGTGGCAGCAGGGGGATGGGGGGTGGGGCGGGGGGAGGGGGACACAGTAGGGGAAGAGGCTTATGTGTCCTAAGGATCCCCCAGACTCCAGGGGGCTGCACAGGATGTGGAGGGGTGACCCAGCTGTGTGGCCTCATACGCCTGTCACCCCCCCAGGGACTCCTAAATCCATCCAGTTAGGTCCCTTCCCCACCCATGTCACTGGGAGGTGGGTGGGGCAGTGGTGACAAAAATGGTAATTGAAACTTCCCTTTTCTAACCCCAAAATCACCCAAAGCGGAGGCAGTGGCATGGTGGGAACTTCATGGGGAGTGGGGGGTCCTCAAAATCCCTGAGGACTGGGGGAAGAGGGGTGCTTGGGGTGTGTGGAGGTTCTTTAGCTCTGAAGGAGGTCCCTGGGTCCTGATGGGGGTCTCTGGGGTGTGTCACTCTGGGATGTGGATGGTGGGGTGGTCTCTGGGCCTTGAAGGGAATCCCTGCAGTGTGTGTGTGTATCCCTGGGGTATGGACGAGAAGTCCTTGGACCCTGAGTGGGAATCCTGGCATTCTGACGGGAGTCTCTGGTGTGTGGATGAAGGGTCCCTGGGCCCTGAGTGGGGTCACTGGGATGGTGGTGGGGTCCCTGGGTCGTGAGGGGCATCCCTAGGGTGGTGGAGATCCCTGAACCCCAAATGTGGTCCCTGAGTGTCGAGGGGGGTCTCTGCAGTACTGAGGACACGCCTCATTTCACTTTATCCCCCACTGCATCCAGGATTTCCCCAGGGTGTGTCGGGATGTGCACCCCACTGCTGGTGACCCTGGTGACACTGGTGTTGGTGCCTGCAGAGGTCTCTCCCTATGGCTTCCGCAACTGCATCCAGGCGCCGTGGGACCCTGGGCTGTTCCGCTGCATCCAGCGCTTCCTGAGCAACGTGGGGGCTGCAGTGGGCGACCTCCCCTCCACTGCCACATCCCTCAACCTCTCTGTCAACATCTTGCGCCAGGTGCTTCCCCATGCTTTTGCCCACCTGCCACACCTCTACACCCTTGATCTGAGCCACAATAAGCTGGAACTGCTGGCCCCGGGGGCTTTCTTGGGCCTATCAGCACTAACCCATCTAGACATGGCCCACAACAACATCTCAGTGCTGGCCACAGGTGTATTCACCCAGCTGGGGAACCTGAGCACACTGCGGCTGGACCACAATCCACTACAGGAGGTGGCCCCTGGGGCTTTCCAGACACTGGCAGCACTCAGCACGCTCTTGCTGCAGGGTGGCTGGCTCTGCGCGTTGGAGCACGTGGCTGTGGCTTTGGGGAATCTGACACACCTGGATCTGCTTGACCTGTGTGGCAACATGCTGTCGACACTGGGCCCAGGGCTGCCGATCCATGCTGAGGGTCCTGAAGCTCTGCAACAACTCCCTGGGAGCTCTTTCAGGGGCCACCCCTGGGGTGATTCCCCCAGGGCTACTTGAGCTTGACCTGTCCTACAATAACATCTCGGACCCTGCGCCGCTCGCTCGCCTGTGCCTGCACAACCTGACATACCTGCAGCTGGCTGGGAACCCTCTGGACATGGTGCAGGTGCTGCACATGGCTGGACTCTCCCCACGCCATGTGGATGTGTCAGGGCTACGGATGGGCGCAGGGGACTTGGATTACCTGTGCCAGCAGCTGACAGGGCCGCCGCTGCAGAAGCTGCAGCTGCAACGTTTGGAGCTCCAAGCAATGCACAAGGGAGCTCTGTGCAACTGTCCAGAGCTGGGTGCCCTGGACGTGTCTGGCAACCGGCTGCGGTCCTTGGACTGCATAGGGTGGCTGCTGAGCCAGGCACAGCTTGCAACACTGGGCGAGCTTGTGGCTGAACACAACTTGCTGCAGTGGCTGCCATCATGCAAAGGGGCCCCGGTTCTGCACCAGCTACACAATGTGTCCCTACGCTTCAACCGCATCCTAGTAGCTAATGCGCGTGCCCTTGACAACATGCCAGCGCTGCGGCAGCTGCGGCTGGATGTGAATGGGCTGGCATGGCTGCACCGTGCAGCACTGCGTGGACTCCACAACCTACGGCACCAGCACCTCAACAACAACAACCTGCTCACCGACCTCCTGTCCGGCTCCTTTGCCGACCTGCAGCAGCTGGAAGATCTCAACCTGCGCAACAACCGTGTGGCCATCCTCTTTCCTGGCACCTTCAGGGGCATTGACCACTTGAAGACCCTTGACCTGGGCAGGAACAAACTGCGGTATTTGTCAGCCAAGGCATTCCAGGGTCTCCTGCAGCTTTGCCGGCTCTACCTGGACAGCAACCGGCTGGTGGAGGTGACAGCAGAGGCATTCCAGCCAGTGCAGCTGACACTGGGTGTGCTGGACCTGCGTGCCAATGCGCTGAGCTACCTGAGCCGACACCTGCAGCAGCCGCCGCCTTTCCGCTACCTGCACAACCTCTATGACCTGAAGCTGCAGGCACAGCAGCCATATGGAATGCGTGTGGTCCCACAACGCTTCTTCCAGGGCCTCAGTGCCTTGCGCTCACTCTACCTGTCACAGAATTCGCTCTCGGCCATCCCCGCCGATGCCTTTGATGACCTGGTGCAGCTGCAGTTCCTGATGCTGGTTGACGGCAATGGTGGGATGGGCCACCTGCCCGCCGGCATCTTCAAGAACCTGAGGCGACTGCGCAGCCTGAATCAGGAGAGGGCAGGACTGCGCAGCCTTGGCCCTGAGGTCTTCGGCAACCTGACGCGACTGAAGGAGCTGCGCCTGGCCAAAAATGAGCTGCGTGCGCTGGATGCAACTCTGGCCACACGTCTGCCTGCCTGAGCTATCTGGATCTGCTCAAGTGCCCCCTGAGTTGCAGCTGTGCCAACGCCTGGCTGCCTGGCTGGCTGACACATGGGCCCGTGCAGGTGGTCTACCTGTATAACTACACCTGTGGTGAGAAGGGTGGGGCCCCCGCGTACCTGCACTGCTTTGACACGCATGTGTGCTACCTGGACATGGGGCGGTACCTGTTTGCAGGGACGGCACCGGCTGTGCTGCTGCTGCTGGTGCTGCCACTGCTGCACCACCGTGCATACTGGCGGCTGCGCTACCAGCTGTTCCTGCTGCATGCGTGGGCACGTGGGCGCTGGCGGCGGGAGCAGCGGCGCTACACCTACGACACCTTCGTGTCCTACAACTCCGGGGATGAGCGGTGGGTGCTGGAGGAACTGGTGCTTGAGCTGGAGCGTGGAGCCCTGCAGCTCTGCCTGCACCACCGCGACTTTCGCCCTGGCCGTGCCATAGTGGACAACATCGTGGACGCTGTGTACAACAGCCGGCACATGGTGTGCGTGGTGAGCCGCGGGTACCTGCGCAGCGATTGGTGCTCGCTGGAGATCCAGACGGTCAGCTATCGCCTCTTCAACGAGCTGCTTGATGTTCTTGTCCTCATCTTCCTCGAGGACATTCCTGAGGCCGAGCTCTCGGCCTTCCACCGCATGCGCCATGTGCTGCTGCGGTGCACACACCTGCGCTGACCCCTTGAGCCCCCTGCATGGCCCCTCTTCTGGGCAAAGCTCAGGTGTGCCCTCAGTAGGGGGGAGGAGGACAGGGAGAGAGGGGGCAGGGAGGAAGGGTGCACTGGCACATCCGGGATCCCCGGGGAAGTTCTCCCTCAGGAAAGCAACTTTCTGCCCCAAAACCACCGTTCATTATCTGGGGAAGGTGCCCTGTGGAGTGGGGATGATGGCAGCAATGAGGAAGAGGAGAAGGAGGAGAGGAAGGGCAGAGGCAGGGAGGGAGGATGTCCTGACAGGACTGGGTCCCCTGTGGAGGTTCCTCATCAGAAAAGCAGTTTTCTGCTCCAAAATTATTGGCTTTTCTCTCCGGAATATGCTCTCCAAAGTGGGGATGATGGCAACCAGAAGGAGGAGGAGGAACAGGAGGAGAATGCAGGGGAGGGGGAGAAAGGTTGGGGGGATAGAGAGAAGCTTCTCTAGACCGACCTCACCCTAGTATAGGGGGGATCCCCGGGGACATTCCCACTCAAAAAATATGTGATTTTGTCCCAAAATCCGTGGTTATCCTCTGAGAAATGTGTAGTTGGGACGACAGTAATGAGGAAAAGGGGAAGGAGGAGGAGGAAAAGAGGGGCAGGGGGAAAGATGTACCTCAGTGTTCAGATGCAGCAAATGCTTCATCACTCAGTTCCTTTTCCCGGCACATGAGAGCTGCAGCTCTTGCACATCTGGCTCCTCCTGGGCACACGCTGCTGCACCTCCAGGCTGCTTCTGCCCATTGCGGCACCTCCAGGGCTGGGAAATTCTGGCGGCATAGGGGAGGCTCCCACCAATCCATCCTGCCACAGCAGGCACTGTCGTGCTCCCAGATCAGCAGCTCCCAGGGGTCTATGGCAGCTGCTGCCCAGGGAAATCCTTCCTCAAGTGCATCAGCTGTTGTCCCAGAGCAGGATGTGGCTCTGCCTGCTCTGTGCCGAGACACCGAAGCTCTGCTCAGTTCTCGGCTCTGAGGATATCCCTCCCTGGCCTGTCCCGGGACAGCCAGAGCCCAGCAGGGCCAGCTGGGAACAGCCTTCCCCTCCTTACCTCCAGCCAGTGGGCTCATGATGCTGTTGAGGGCCAGCAGTGAGCGATGGATGCTGGTCCCTCCCACAGCTCCTCTCCCCAGTCCTTGGTGACCCAGGCTCACTCAAGCCTGCCAGGTCAGGCTCACCTTGGCCACACACAGATTCCCAGCAAAACCAACAGCAGGGTCGGTCCCTCTGCTTCACCTCGATCTGTGAGGACAGAGATGGCTGAAACTACGGCTCCACACGCCCCTGGGGAGGCTGTTTGGAGCAAGTAGTACCAGGGGGACCAGGGCTCCGTGTTTTCCATGGAATGGGTCAGTGGATCACACTGGAAGATGAGGCAGGAGCAGGAGAGGAACCTGGCACACTGTGAGGATGAGCCAAACACCTGGAGAAGACACAAGGAACAAAGCCAGGGAAAGGATCTGGCAGGAAGGGACAGAGTTATAGAAAAGAATCAGCAACTCCCATGGTCAGTGGTAGAGAATGATACAACAGGTTGGGTTTCCAAATGCCTGGAAAAGCATCCAGACATCTGGATTACTCGCCTGGAAGTAGCAATGGGTGAGGCACTAAGTGCAGGCTGAAGTGATAGCCCAGTAGATATGCAGTGATCTGCTCAGGCACCTGTGATAGTTCTGCAAATTCAGGAAAGTACATGGCTGGAATTGAAATCCACTGGCAAGTTTGCACCAAGAAACTGGGGAGTGCTTTAACAGAGTCCTGGGGCATGTAATTGCTGGCTCAGTGTTGAGAGGGACAGCCCCAGGATGTTGATCTCAGCAACTTCATAGCTCTATTTCCAGCACTGATTGGAGCAATACCACAGCCAGCAGCACTCAACATCTCCAGAATCTGCTCTGGTAATGTGGGCTGGGAGAGAAGAGGCACAAAACTCAGCACATCAGATGGAGCACCCAGACACCCCAGGACAAGCAGCCCCAGGCACTCGGCAGCTTTGCAGGCCCTGTGACAAGTTGGGGTCACATCTGCTGCCAGCCAGGAGCGGTGGAGGGGAACACTGGGATCTTCACATCCCCAGTGTTTCCAGGACAGGAGAGAGAGGAGAGGAGGGGGAGAGGAGGGGGGAGGAGGGGGAGAGGAGGGGAGAGGAGGGGAGAGGAGGGGAGAGGAGGGGCTTCCTGCAGCAGCCCCTGTGCCAGAGGTTACTCCCAGGCTGGGCTGGGATGAGGCAAAGCTCATCACCCTCCCTGCTCCCCTTTAGAGCAATTTTTCTCCCTATTTCAGCCTCTTCAATGCAGCAGAGGCAAAAGGAGTTGCCAAGCCAGCACTGCTATTATGCAGAGATCACTCTTAAACCTTCCCCTGACCAAGGTGACACCCCCATTCCCACATCTCTCCCCATGAGGTGTTTTTGCTTCCAGACCTTGTCATTCCTCTTGTTTTCATCCATCTTCCAACACCCCTTTGAAGTTTCCCCACCAGCATGGCCAACCTAGTTTCAGCCAGGACAGAGTCGTTAAAATAGAGTTAATGGTTTTTGCAGTAGTGGAGGGGTGTTGCTGTGGGCATTTCAATACCATCTTATTGCCAGGGGGAAGGGAAAAGGACTTTCTCCGACCTTCTGTGAGGCAGGCGAAACAGTCGGTGTTGCCACAGACTTTCTATGTAGCTTCTTGGTCTTATACCTTCTGTCATTAATATTGTTTCTGTTACTGTTTGTTTTCTTTGGCGCAAGGGTCTGTTGGAGTCTGGCAACTGATAGCCCTGGGGCTGCGGTCTCCACTCAGAAGGTATTAGGCTCTGTGAATGTCCTCAGTCCTGAGTTGTAACTTTATCAGGGAGCAGTGTAGGGCCTTAGTCAAGGCCCCATTCAGGGTCCCATTCAGGGTGTTGTGGTCATCTCTGAAGCTTTTGTAATACAGTTTTACTATAATAGGCAACAGTCCTTCATGAAGATGTTTAAGTCATCAACTTTAACATTTCAGTCTCCGACACACAGCAATCCAGGATCACAACTGGGCCACGACTTGGTTGCCAAGGCAAAAGTTTAGGAGCGGGTCCATCAATGATGCTGTGGTAACTGGCCCTCAGAATGAAACTTCAAATGGTTGCCATGGCAATAGGATCTGCTACAGGCCTCAGCTCATGCCCACGGCAACCACTTGGAGCAATGGATCTCCATGGAGCTGCTCCAGGACTGGTGATGGGCCTGGAGTGACAGGATGAGGGAGAATGGCTTCCCCCTGATAGAGAGCAGGTTTAGATCAGAATCTAGAAAATAATCTTCCCTGTGAGGGTAGTGAGGCCCTGGCACAGGTGTGGCTACCCAAATGCTGGAAGTGTCCAAGGCCAGTTTGGACAGGGCTTGTGGCAACCTCGTCTAGTGGAATGTGTCCCTGGCAGGAGGCGTGGAAGTAGAGACTCTTTAGGGTCCCTTCCATCCCAAACCATTCTATGGTTCTACGAGTGGTGTGTGATGTGATGTGATGTGATGTGATGTGATGTGATGTGATGTGATGTGATGTGATAGTTGGGAGTGTCTTGGGCAGAGCAACCACAAAATGACAGTTTTCCTCTGTGGACACATATGTGCCCATGTGCCATAAAACAAGCTGGTGTGGGAAAATGACTGGTCTGGTTAAAGAGAGAACTTAGACAGGAACTCAGGGCAAAAAAAGAGCATGTGTCACCTCTGGAAGGAGAGGCAGAAAACCTAACAGATTACAACGATGTTGTGAGATGATAAAGCAAGAAAATTAGAAGGGCCAAAGCCAAAGTGTGCCTTAATTTGGCCAGTGCAATTAGAGTTAACAAGAAAAGTTTCTATAAATCCCTTGACAGCAAAAAGAGGGCTCAGGAAAGTCTCCATCCATTGCTGGGTGCAGAGGGCAGTGCTGTGTCAGGGAGGAGGAAAAGGCTCAGTACCAAATCCAGTTGTCCTGAGGATGCTCAGCTCCCAGGGCTGGAGGTTGGTGGCAGGGAGCTGAGTGAAGCCCCTGTAATCCAGGAGGACACAACCAGGGACCTCCTCTGCCAGTGAGACACATATACAAATCCCTGGGCACAAATGAGATGCATCTGAGGGAGCTGGAGAAGGAGCTGGCCAAGCCTATTTTGTTCATTTCGCAGCAGCTCTGGTAAACTGAAGGAGTTCCTATTGACTGGAAAGCAAATATGATGCCCATCAATGAGAAGGATTGGAAGGAGGATTCAGGGAACTCCAGGCCTGTCAACCTGAGCTCTCTACTGGGGAAGGTCACGGAGAAGATCCCGAGTGCTATCCTACAGCCCGTGCAATTCAACCAAGGGATCAGGCCCAGGCAGTGCACGTTTGGGAAAGGCAGGTCCTTCTGTGACAGCATGACCCATTTCAGTAGATGAGGGAAAGGCTGTGGATGTGTTTCTAGACATCAGTAAAGCCTTTGACACTGGAGAAGCTGGCTGCTCATAGATTGGAAAGGGAAACTCTTTGCTGGATGAAAAACTGGCTGATGGCCAAGCCCAGAGAGTGGTGGGAAATGGAACTGAATCCACTTGGGGCCAGTGTAGCAGGACGTTCCCCACCACAAGGGCTTGCTAATGGGTGAAATAAATCACTAGACACCGCTTGCCTCGTGGTTATTCAGGTGCTGTGGAAGTGACACTTCTAGCTGACAATAAACAATAAACATCTTGCTGTGGAAGCAAGATTATGGAAAGATAAGCTGGAATTTCTGACAGGCACTTTACTTCACAATCTACTAAAGCTACACCAAACTTCCAGAAAGCAGAAGTTTTCTGCACATTCCCTGGAAATGTGTCGGGCTTTTTCCCAAAAGTTGGGATGCTGGTTTGGTGGTTACTCTCTCAAGGGTTGAGCGAAAGGACTCTGTGCACACTCTTGCCAGTTTGTTAAGTTACATTGACTCCTGATCTGTACTATTTCTTTCCTAGCTTTAATATAGATACCTTAATGTTGTGCACTGTTTTATGTGATCTACTAGTAGTTTTTCTGTTTTATACTGTGTAATAAGCAACTCTGTTCAAGACCTTTTTTCTGTTATCTCCTGTCTATTCAATAAATAACTCATTTTATAATAGACCTAATCTGCCACTCTTAGAAATTGAGAGCCAGAGTGGTTTAAGTGAAGGCCACCTAATTCAAGCTGTATTCAAAAATGTTAGCCTAAGAGAAGGCTTGTCTGAAGCTCCCACTTTATCCATAACAGCTGATTACTTGTGGGTGACCCCAGAGCTCAGTGCTGGGACCAGTCCTGCTCAACATCTTTATTGATGATCTGGATGAGTGGATCAAGTGGAAGTCACACTAAGTTCACAAGTGAAACCAACTTGTGTGGGAGGGTAGATCTGCTGGAGGGCAGAAAGGTTCTGCAGAGGGATCGGGATGGCTGGATCAAGGGGTTGAGGACAACGGTGTGAGGGTCAACAAGCCCAAGAGCCGAGTCCTGCCCTTGGGTCGCAACAACCCCATGGAATGTTCCAGGCTGGGGAAGGAGTGGCTTGAGAGCTGCTCAGCAGGAAGGAACTTGGCAATTCTGGTTGGCAGTCATCTGGATTTGAGCCAGCTGGATTTTTTTTTTTTTTTTTTTGCTAAGTGGCCAAGAAGGACAGTGGCAACTGGCCTGGATCAACCACAGTGTTGCCAGCAGGACCAGGGCAGTGATTGTCCCTCTGAACTGGGTACTACTGAAGTGGCATCTCAAGTCCTGTGTCCAGTTCTGGCAAGAAATTCTGGAAGAGAGACATTGAGGATCAGGAGCGAGTCTAGAGAAGGCAGTGGAGCTGGGGAAGGGTCACAGAAGCACTTCATGCCAGGAGCAGCTAAGGGAACTGGTGTTGTTTAGTCAGGAGAAGGCTCAAGGGGAACCTCACTGCTCTCTACAACTGCCCAAAAGGAAGTTTCAGTCAGGTAGTCTTCAGTCTCTTCTGCCCTAAGTCACAGAACAAGAGGAAACAGCTTTAAGCTGAGGCCAAAGGAGGTTCAGATCAGATATTAGAAAATAATTTTACTGTTAGAATGTTCAGTCATTGGAAAAATTTGCCCAAGGAGGTGGTGGAGTTCAAGGACTGCCTGAATGTGACACTCAGGGATATGGTTTAGGGGTGATTATGGTGGTGTTGGGTTGACTGTTGGACTAGATTATCTTGAAGGTCTTTTCCAACCTTAATGATTCAGTGATTCTGTGATTGTGTGTGACCTGCCACCACTGCCTCCAGCTTTGTGCTCTGGGGATGTTTTCTCAGTAGTGTCCCTCAGTGAGAACCATGAGCACTACAAGAAACTTCACAGTTTGAATCCGACTTTGGCCTTTGAAAAGGTTTCTTCAACTTTCCTCAGGGTCTAAGGTTAAAGGATGTGTTAGGGTAACACAACCTGGCTTTTAGTGGGGGCAGAGGAAGCCACAGAGGCTGCTTCTGAGAGAGAAGCTACTTGAAACTTCTACTGTGTCCAGCAGAGCTAATCCCTAAAGATTCTGACAATTGACATTTGGCTGGCCCAATTACGCAAGTAAGCAACACCTCTGTGATGACATATTTAAGAAGGATAAAAGGCATGCAATTTCTCTTTCTTCTTCGCCTCTGAGGGGTGGTGAGGGGGCTGCTGGGCCCCTTCCCTGCACAGTTGTCAGGGGCCATGGTGCTGGGGGACCATTGTGAAGCCACGAGCAGCCACATGGCCGAGACCATGCAGCCACCAGCTCCTGCCCAGGCCAGCGCCAGGAGCGCCCCTGCAGCCGGGTGGCACGGCCGGGGCAGCACCATGTGGGCTCACAGTGAACTTCACTTGCTTGCCCACCTTTAGCCAGCCATGCTGCAGACAGAAGGGCAGAAGCAGCAGTTTTCCCTTTCTGGCACCCCGCATGAAGAGAGGCGCTGAGCGGAGCCAGCGAATGGTGCAGCTCGGTGATGCCGGTGGGGGCGACATCGGTGACAGGCATGGTGAGCAATTCCCAGATGTGGAGCTCGAACGGGATCAACATTTCAGTGCTGCAGAATTCTATAAAACTTCTTTTTAAGTGATAGAACTTGAGAACAAATGAACTTAGGGACACCAATTCTCTCCTGAGTCAGAGAAAAGGAAAAAGTGAAGATGTGAGGAGAGCAGCAAGGTCAGTGCAAAGGAAAGGGTGGAGGAGGTGCTTTGGCTGTCAGAGCTGAAATTTTTCTGCAAACCGTGGTGAGGACTATAACACAACAAAATGTTTCCTTATCATTGATGACGTTCATGGGGGCATGCAGAATTCACCTGCAGCCCGTGAGAACAAAAGGTGCTCGTGCTGGAGCGTGCATGCTGAGAAGAAGCTGTAATCTGGTGAGAGGCTTGAACAGAGAGAGAGAGAGAACCCTTGCTTGCAGAGATAGAGGAAGAGAAACCTTGCTTTTTGACTAGAACAAAAACTACACCACATGAGTCAAGTGGCCCACAAAAAAACAGTTGTGGGAAGACTCCTCTCCCTAAGTGAGCTGAAGAAAGATTTTTTAGTAGTGAAAAAGAGAGTAAAAACCCCATGTTTTGTCTCCCTGCGCTGCTGGTAGGAGGGGAAGAAAGGCTGGGGGAGGGCAAAAGGTGTTCTAAAAATTTATTCTGGTTCTCATTATCCTCTTTAAATTCTATTAATAACTTTTTTCTTTATACCTTTTAAGTTTTGAGCCTGTTTTACCCTTAAATTGTTTTCTTCCCAATCCTTACCCCAACTCATGAACCCCCTTTATTTAATTTCTCATTCTCCCTCCTCTGGTCAACTATAGCAGAGAGATAGCTGTGCAGGCAGGGACTGCAGCCAGGGGTCCCAGGGCTGTCCTGCAGGGCAATGTCCTGCAGCTCAGGGTGCTGTGCTGGGACAGGGACTCTGCTGCTCACCAGGGACAGCTCTCAGCCAGCCCTGGGAGAGATTTGTGGAAGGAACATCACCTGGTAGGACAAGGGAGGCTCCTCTGTTGCTCAGTGGGTACTGCAGGACTCTCCCAGCCCCAGGGTCAACCCGTGGCAGATCCCAAAGAACACTCCAAGAAGTACAGCAAGTGAGGGATTCAGGGAAAGGGGGGAACAATAGCACAGGGAGTAGGACAGGGGGATACGGAGAGGAGTGATGGCACAGGGAGGAATGCTGGCATAGAGAGAAGGACAGGGGGATACAGAGCGGAGTGATGGCACAGGGAACAGGACACAGCAACAGAGAAGAAAACAGGAAGAGGAGCATGAGACAATCAGGAGGAAGGCAGGGAGAAGGTTCCCCGCTGGACTCCATAAAATTACATCACAGAGACCATCTGATTGCCTTCTACGATGGGACAGTTCCTGGATGGATGAGAGGAGTAAAGGGGTCCGGGCTCCCTGTGCAGCTCTTTGGAAGGACTCAGCAGGTGGGAGAGGTGGGCAGGGAGGTGCCTCACCTGTCCTGCCACCTGCCACAGGGCTGGCAGACACAAAAACGAGCTGAGAGCAATGCAATACTCACAGTTCTGTTTCCTCCAAACTCCAACCTGGAGAAAACTCCATCCACCCCTTCAGGGACACAAATTAAGTTTCACCTCCCAAACCCCAAACATTCTGAGGTGAAGAGATTGTGCCAGATGAGGACATTTTCTTGGTTGATATCCAGAGGCCCTTCCAACCCTGACTTTTCTTTCACTGCCCAAAACACAGGCAAGGGCCTCAGCAACCATATTTTTTTGGTAGTTTTCCCCAGCTTCTGAAGTTTCCTGATCCTTTTCCTTTGCTGTTTCAGAATCCTCACTTAAGGAAAAATGAGGTATCAGGATCTGCTGCATGTCCCCAGATTCCCTCCCTAAACCCTGCAGCAGCTGCCAGGAGAGAACCTGCCATGTCTGAGTGAAAATATTTTATTTTTCATAAATATGAGAAATGCTGATTTTCTCTCGAAACCCTCGAAGTCTTGCCTTCCACACCCCACATGACATCAAAACAGGGGATTTATAAAGTTTCAATTCCTTGAGAAAAAAAACATTCACAGTTTAATTGTATTTTGGTGCAATCAAGACTCTGGTTTGTGGAACTTGATGATGGTCAGGGGGAGTAGCCCAGCAAAGGAAAATTATGAGCAAGGGAAAGGTAAAATCTGCACATGTTGAAGTGCTGAGAGCAAAGTACCTGCCTTGCAGATGTGCTGCAAAGGGAGCCTAAATAAGCATCATCATCATCATCATCATCTTCATCATCATTGTCTCTTTATTTATAAAAGGTGAAACACTGACCTCTTGCACAAGACAAAATGTGGTAAGTAAACCAGTATTTTAAAGCAGCAATTCCATGTTCCAGAGAATTCCCCTACACAGGACTAAATCCACAATTTAATTTTAAAGCCACTTTCTGGTTCAAACCAAACCCAGCTGATCTCCTGTTTGAGTTCACCTGACACCAGCTAGAGCTTGGGAAATGTTTCTTGCTCTGCTGATGCCTCCTTTGGTCCCAAGTTATTTTCACTGCTGTTGTCCCTCCCCTGTGAGCAGCTCCCCAGGTGAGGAGGTGCTGCAGGTACCAGAGCAGAGGTTCCCCTGCAGCCCTGGAGAGAACAGAGTGAGGCAGATGCTGCCCCTGTGCCCCAAGTGCCTCCACCTGAGGGACTCACCCCATGCAAAAGGGATCTGGAACAGCTCCTGAGGGACTCATACCCCCCTAGTTCATCTCCCCCAGGAGCTTTTCCATCAGGTTTTCTCTTCCTGACTCTTCCTGAAGCCTGAGTGATGGAGCAGCCTGGGGGGGCACCTGGGGTCAGCCAAGGTCAGCCACCCCCAGCCTCCCCCACTTTTAGAATCCCAGGTTGGTTTGGGTTGGAAGGGACTTCAAAAGTCATTTTGATCCATCCCCTGCCAGGGCAGGGTCACCTTCCACTCTCCCAGGTTTCTCCAAGCCCTGTCCAACCTGGCCGTGGACACTTCCAGGGATGGAGCAGCTGCAGCTTCTCTGGACAACCTGTGCCAGAGTCTCACCACTCTCACTGGGAGAATTTATTCCCAATATCCCATCTAACCCTTTCCCTCTGGCAGCTGAAACCCCTCCCTGGCCATCCTGTCCCCTGACAAAGGCCCTCCCCAGCTCTCCTGGAGGCCCCTGTCTGCAGGATATTTTATATCTCTATTATATTTATACCTATATACATCTCAGCCCAAAAAGTGGCTCAGGCAGTCCACGAGTAGTTGTGGCCACCTGGGGTAGCCCTTTTGGGGGGGTGTGGGGGAGTGCTGGGGATTTGGGCACATCTTTGGGTTATTTTAGAAGGCCTCAGGAGGTTTTAGAGGGAGGTTTGGGAGGGTCCTGAGGGGGTTTATAGGGGGACAGGGTGGCTATGGAGAGTATTCAGGGTACTCTAAAGGTATTTGGGATCTAGTGCGGGGTCTGTGGGGATCTCTGGGGTTTTGGGGGGACTATAGGAGTGTGTGTGAGGGAATGGTGACCTTTTTGTTCGTTGTAAGATAGGTTATCTTGAAACCCGGACATGCAGGCTTACGATGAGAGGAATGTTACATTTGTCTTTACAAACAAATTGTAGATCTGTTGGTAGGTAAAGTTAGCACCTGGAGATAAAAGAAACAATGGGAGGGATTACACTGATTGATGAATGGAAATAGAGAGCCTTTACAAACAAACTGTAGGTTTGCTGTTAAATAAAATTGGGTAACAGAAGATGAAAGAAGCAACGGAGAAGGGGAAAATTGAATTCTACAAGAATTAAAAATTAAAAGGGAGGGTTATACATTAGAGGGGAATGTCAGGTGTCAGGCGTTCCGGGAAGTCTGTGCCTCTCGAGTACCTCAGCCAATGGGGAAAGAGAGAGCGAAAAGCGGCCGGGAAGTTAGGATAAAAAGGGAGGCTGCATCCTCCAAAAATTTGAGAGATCCCAGGGGAATGCCCCATGGCCTCTCCCTTTATTCGAATAAAGCAAAAAGGACTCCTCTGTCTCCTTTTTGGACATAAACCTCCGGTGTTTGTGGGTTAATTTCCCTTAAAAATATAAGTAATCTTGAAGCCCGGATATGCGGACTGGTCTGTGGGTATGTGATTACTGATTGCTTAGGCTAGCACAATAACCAAACGTCTTAGTAATTTTTTTTTAGGAAAACAAAGGGTACTGCAAGGATCAGCGCTGACAACGAAAGACCCCTTAGCAATCGGAGAAACGTGCTCACCCGGAAATCAGGGGACTTAAAAGAGTACGAACTTTGGGGGAAAGCGTGGCAGTTTTGTGGAGCGGAGTCTCCCTGCCACCCAGCGCTGCAATTTGCTTTTGCCGTCTGTACTCAATAAATTTTTCAAATTGGTTTGGAGTATGGCCCTTTGTGCTCCTTTATAACAATTTGGTGCCGTGACTCGGATCGAGATTGGGTAAGGGGGATTTCCCGTCTGTGGGAAGGCGCACTCCACCCTCTTGGTGGTCCCGAGGGACGGGAGCCCCCGCTCCCACCTCGACCGACGAACCTAAAACCAGAAGGCAAAAGCAAAGGAGGAAAGGGACCGGTTGACCCCTTAAATTTTGTGCACAAAGTCCGGACGAAGACGCGGGACGCGTAAGTAAAAGGGGATCCATTCGGGCGGGGTCGGGATCCCGGAGTGCGGCGACGTGGTGTGTGACTGAGAGGGGAACTGGCAGCCAGATTCCCCAAGCGAGTGCAGACCCTTAGTAGTGCGGTTCCCATTGACCCGCGAGGGCTTGGGCCACGAAACAGGGGAAGCGAAAGTGACTTTTTGTGCGAATGAAGGCACTCCAGAGGAATGGGACAGGGGAAGAGTAAGCCTTCTGCAGGGATTAAACTCCCACCTGTACCAAGGGACAGTCCCTTGGGGTTTTTATTAGATAATTGGGAACATTTTCTGGACGCAGGGGGGAAGGATAAGGCTAGGATGATACACTATTGTGTAGAGATATGGGGTGGAAAGGAAATCTCAAAGGGTGTGTTTTGGCCAGTATTTGGGTCTTCCAAGGACTGGGTGAAGCAAAAACTAAACATTTGGGTAAATACAAAGAAACCTTTTCACCTGGAGGAGAGTGAATATGCTAAGGTGTGGGTGGGCCGCCCAGAGGTGTTTATTTTTAAACTAACAGAAAAATCTAGCGAGAATAAGGAGAAGAAGAAGGGGGGTCGAGCTGAGGAGACTATGATAGTCCCTCCCCCATACGTGCCTTCACCCCAAGCGCAAGGAGGGGGTCCCAATGCACCCCCGGAGGAAGATTCGGATTTAGATCAGTCAGAATATACTGGGCCAACAACTCGGAGCAGGGCTCGGAAAGGGCTGTTTCCCTTAAGAGAGATGCCCATGGGGGGACCGCAGGCGGGAATAGGATTTATATCGGTGCCCCTTAGCTCGGGGGATGTGAGAGACTTCAAGAAAGAAATGGGACACTTGTTGGAGGATCCATTGGGAGTGGCTAAAAGGGTAGATCAGATTTTAGGCCCAAACATGTATACATGGGAGGAATTACAGTCTATTTTAAACATTTTGTTTACGGCAGAGGAAAAGAATATGATCAGGAGGGAGGGGATGCGTATTTGGGATGCCCAACATGCGCAGGGGCCGGCGGCAAATATAAAATGGCCCCTTCAGAACCTGAATTGGGCCCATCAGAACCCGGCCCATAGAACCCATATGCAGGACCTAAGAACTATTATAGTCCAGGGAATTAGGGAATCAGTCCCAAGGGGTCAGAATATTAATAAAGCCTTTAATGAGAGACAAAGAAAGGAGGAGACCCCCACGGAATGGTTGGAGAGGTTGCGGAAGAACTTCCAACTTTATTCAGGAATGGACCCGGATGGTCAGATGGGACAGGCAGTGCTGAAGGTGCACTTTGTTTCAAAATCCTGGGAAGACATTAGGAAGAAGATACAAAAGATGGAAGACTGGCAGGATAGAGGCTTGGATGAGTTGTTAAGAGAGGCTCAGAAGGTATATGTTCGAAGGGAAGAGGAGAGTCACAAGCGACAGGTTAGGATGATGGTTGCTGCGGTGCGGGAAAGTAGAGGGCAAGATCAGGGAAAGATGCAAAAACAGCCTATAAGAGAGTTTGGGGGTCCGAGAGATTCAAGGGAGAGGCAAGACCAGAAGGTGTGCTTTTATTGTGGAAAGAGGGGACATTTCAAGAGGGAATGTCGAGTTCGAATTAGAGATGAGAAAGAATTCAAAGCAGATTAGAGGGGTCAGGGGCTCTATTTAATGAGGACCCGGAAACAACAAAAAGAGCCCTTGATAAAACTGAGAGTGGGTCCCCATGACCAGGAGATAACCTTTCTGGTCGACACGGGTGCAGAAAGATCTACCATTCAATTTTTGCCCAAGGGATGCACCCTGTCTAAAGAAACCGCCACTGTGGTGGGGGCAAAAGGAGAACCTTTTGAAGTAAGGGTGATAAAAAGGGTGATGGTGGAATCAGAGTCAAAGATAGGAATAGGGGACTTTTTACTAGTACCAGAATCTGATTATAACCTATTAGGAAGAGACATGATCATAGAATTAGGAATTCAAACAGAAGTAGTGGAAAAGGAATTACAAATTAGGTTTTGACCCTTAGACAAGAGGATGAGGACAGAATAAGTCCTGATGTGTGGTACAACACAGGGAGCATTGGACAACTGAAAATAGCCCCATTCACGGTAAAAATTAAGAATCCTGAGGTCCCCGTGAGAATAAAACAATACCCCATTTCCCTAGAAGGAAGGAGGGGACTAAAACCTGAGATAGAAAGACTACTAAATAGGGGGCTGCTGGAGCCTTATATGTCTCCCTACAATACACCTATACTTCCTGTCAAAAAGACGGATGGGTCGTACCGTCTAGTACATGATTTGAGGGAGATAAACAAACGGACCATAGCAAGGTTTCCTGTAGTAGCAAACCCCTACACCCTTTTGAGCAAGCTAGGACCTGATAATTTATGGTATAGTGTAGTGGACTTAAAGGATGCCTTTTGGGCCTGTCCCCTCTATGAAGGAAGCCGGGATTACTTTGCTTTTCGAATGGGAAAACCCTGATACAGGAAGAAGACAACAGCTTAGATGGACAGTGTTACCCCAGGGGTTTACGGAATCTCCAAACTTGTTTGGACAGGCACTGGAACAGATCTTACAAGATTATCAAACTAGGCCGGGGGTGACCCTGATACAATATGTGGATGACCTATTGCTGGCAGGGAAATTGGAGGAGGACGTAAGAGAAGAAAGTATCCGGCTATTGAATCTTCTGGGACTTAAAGGGCTGAAAGTTTCCAAAGCCAAACTTCAATTTGTGGAGGAGGAAGTCAAGTATTTGAGTACTTGAGAAGGGGAGAAAAGAGAATAGATCCCGAAAAGATCCAAGCAATTGTGGCATTGCCAATACCAAAGAATAAAAGACAAATTCGCCAAATTTTAGGACTTACTGGGTATTGTAGACAGTGGATTGAAAACTATAGCAGCAAGGCCAGATTTTTGTATTACAAATTAACACAAGAAGGGTTGTTAAAATGGAGCCAAGAGGACACAGACAAACTCCAGGAGTTAAAAGAGAGCCTGGTCCATGCCCCAGTCCTAAGCCTCCCCGATCTAAGGAGGCCATTCTTTTTATTTGTGAACATAGAAGAAGGTATTGCTTTTGGGGTGCTTACTCAGGACTGGGCGGGGAGGAAGAAGCCAGTGGCATATTTGTCAAAAATTTTAGATCCAGTGAGTAAGGGGTGGCCCGCATGCTTGCAAATTGTAGCGGGATGCGCTTTATTGGTTGAAGAAGATAGAAAAATTACCTTTAATAGTAGCCTAAAGGTGATGTCTCCTCATAATATCCGGAGTGTGATGCAACAAAAGGCAGACAAATGGATCTCTGATGCGAGACTTTTAAAGTATGAGGGCATTCTAGTAGAAGCCCCCGATTTAACACTAGAAACTACCACCTTACAGAACCCAGCTGCATTTTTATATGGGGAACCGGAACATCAACCCCTAACCCACGATTGCATAGCAACCATTGAAGAGCAAACAAAGATTAGGCCTGATTTGGAGGAAGAGGAGTTAGAAGATGGTGAAAGATTATTTGTGGATGTATCCTCTAGGGTGATTGAAGGAAGAAGGAGCTCGGAATACGCAGTTGTGGGGGGTTCCGACTTGCAAGTGATAGAGTCAGGTACTTTAGATAAATCTTGGTCTGCACAAGCATGCGAGTTGTATGCCATATTAAGAGCTCTAAAACTCCTCAAGGGAAAAGAAGGGACAATATATACTGACTCTATATATGGATTTGGGGTGGTACATACCTTTGGAAAATTATGGGAAGAAAGGGGCTTGATCAACTCACAGGGGAAAGACCTAGTGCACCAGAAGCTAATAGTTGAAGTATTGCAGGCTTTGAGGGGACCTAGGAGAGTGGCCATGGTCCATTTAAAAGGACACCAACGGGGGATAGATTTCAAAAGCAGAGGAAATAATGCAGCGGACCAAGAAGCTAAGCAGGCAGCCTTAAGAGAGATGGTCCTAAAAGAAAAAGGGGGGCAAGAAAACCAAAAAGTACATAATGAGGAAAGTACTAACATAAATTTTACTTATGAGGAAAAGGAAAAATTAAGGAAAATGGGGGTTAAGGAGAAGTCAGGAAAATGGATGCTAGAGGATGGATGAGAGGTATTACCCAAGGCAGTGGCCCAAAGAATTTTATACAAACTACATCAGAAAACACACTGGGGAGCTCAAGGATTAGTGGATCATTTTGCGACTAAGTTCATCAGTATGGGAATTCATATGGCCAAACATATTACCAAGGGATGCCCCATTTGCTTGCGAGTGAATCGAAGCAATCTTAGAAAACTACCCCATGGGGGAAGGCCATTAGCAAAAAGACCCTTTGCAAATCTTCAAATAGATTTTACTGAATTACCAAAAGTGGGGAGAATTAAGTACCTTCTGGTGATAGTCGATCATCTTACTCACTATGTGGAAGCCTTCCCGACCGCCAGAGAAACGGCACAAACGGTCACAAAAGTCCTGCTGGAAGAGATAGTCCCAAGATACGGGGTACCAGAGACTATCGACTCTGATAAGGGACCACACTTTACATCCAAAGTAACACAGGAGTTGGCAGAAGCGTTAGGAATAAAATGGGAACAGCATACCCCCTGGCATCCCCAAAGCTCAGGCCGAGTGGAGAGAATGAATGGGGAAATAAAGAAGCAGCTTACTAAATTGGTAATGGAAACTAAATTATCTTGGGTAAAATGTATTCCACTAGCCTTGCTGAACATCCGAACCCGACCCCGACCGGATGTGGGGCTTTCCCCATTTGAAATGTTATATGGCATGCCATACAATCTAGAAAAGGTACAAAATAATCCAAATATTAGTGAACAATATGTCAATAAGTACCTGGTAGCTCTAATGAAATTTAAGAGACAGCTGTGGGAAAAGAGAATGTGGGCTCAAAGACCACCACTGGATCTTATGTTACACCAGGTACAGCCCGGGGACTGGATATTGATCCGAAGTTGGAAAGAAAATCTAATAACACCCAAGTGGGAAGGACCTTATTTGGTGCTACTTACAATGGACACGGCGATACGCACCGCAGAAAGGGGGTGGACTCATGCGAGTCGAATAAAAGGACCGGTAGACCCATCCAAATTCACCAAGAACTCTGGTTGGCAGGTAAAGGGTGCAGACGTAGACTTGAAGTTAACTTTAAAAAGGAAGACACAGTCCTGAAAGACCGTGTTGAAAGTTGAAGGGAGACTGAATTGGGATATACCGCCGAATGGACTCAGGAGATATCTGGGTGGGGGAAAACCGGGTGTTACAAAAAGAACTAATAGGACACTCGGATCCCCCAGGATATTGTAAATACTTAGAAGATCTTGCTCAACAACCATATTATCGACCTATTAGATTGGAATATAAATCTCAATTATGGAATGGGGAGGGGCATGTTAATCATAGAGATATAAGGGTAAGGTGTAGCTGGCTAGATTGTAGTTGTTACCCATTTGTGTGTTTTTCTTGTAAAATTTGTAAAGAGCTGTGGTGGATCCACTGCCAGAGAGGGAAGGCTCCTAAAAGTGTCTGTCAACCTTGTTGGGAGGAGCAGCGGGAACTGACTACCTGGGTATTGAACCAGAAGGTGGCAGCTCGGGAACTAAAAGTAGGATCTGCATCTTGGTGGCAGATATATTCAAAGGGAGTGAACCCCGACCTTTGTTGTTACCATCCTACCGAACCCTTTGTTCCATACATTGTGGATATCCTAGAAGTAAGGTGCCGAAAGAGGGAAAAAAAGCTCCGGTGCGATATCCCTCCACTAAAAGAAAAAAATTGGAGCTCCAAAAGGAATAAGTGGGAGAGAGGAACTCATCCTGTCCCTGAAGAACATCCTTGCTGCCGAGAAGATGTTTTACCCCATAGCTCGTAGCAACCGAGTTGACGGGCGAGGCAGAGGGATGAGATGTGGGAAAGAAAGGATTCGCCAGGATGAGGAAAAGGTGGATATGGCACCTAAGGTCCTAAGGGAACAGGGACGAAGAGGAGGTAACAGGGGGAGAACGATAGGGATAAAAATAAGAAAAACTCATTCTGGCAATGGATCTCACCTGGTTCTGGGGATATGTGTAATATTGATGAACATGATGTTGATACAGGGAGACGGGCAATCACATGAACCCTTCAGGTGGTCTTTAATAAGATGGGATTCTCCAGACACACCTATCCAAACGAAAGTCACCTCAGGAGCCCCCAGTTTTAATATAACATTGGATCCTTTGTTCAATACCTGGAGTACTTGGGGTGCCTTGTCAAAACCAAGAGGAGTAGTTTACTTGTGTCCGGCATCAAATCCAGGAAAAGGGTATTGCAACTCTCCTGGGGAATTTTATTGTGGATATTGGGGTTGTGAGACTATTTCCCTGGGATGGGTAGTTGGAAACCCAGATAAGTACCTGAAGGTGGGAAGGGGGCCATATGGTTGTAGGCCACCCAGAACGGATCCATCGGGAGTAGTAGTAGATGTTGGAACTTGCAAGTGGATTTACCTAAATGTTACACAGCCTCAAGACACCGCTTGGATAACAGGAAAATTTTGGGGAGTGAGGCTGTGGAAGCCAGGGAAGGATAGAGAGGGGCATATCCTGATAAAAAAGGAGCCTCTTCCACATGACCCAATAGCTATAGGACCAAACCCAATGGTGCAGGAAGAAGAAGTGGAGTGGGATGATGCAACTGTGACACCAAATAAAACACAGGGAAATCAATTTTCCAGCTGGCCCATTGTGACCCAGCCTACCCAGAAGGATAATACTCTCTGGAAGGTAATGCAGGCCACCTTTGGAGTTTTAAATAGCACCTCTCCAAACTTAACCGAAGGATGTTGGTTGTGCTATATGATCAACCCCCCATTTTATGAGGCCTTAGGATCTACTGCAAAGTCAAGGCGCATTAATGGAACAAACCCCAGAGAATGTCTGTGAAAAAAGGGAAGGGACAGTACTCCTGGAATATCCATGGCTCAAGTGAGAGGAAAGGGAAGGTGTGTTGGAAACGTACCACCAGATAAAGACCACCTTTGCCAGGTAAAAATGTCCGTGAACGATCACCGAAAGCCAGCTCAATGGCTGATCCCTGCTGCAAATACTAAATGGGTCTGCAATATTTTGGGAGTTACCCCGTGTCTGGCAATTGATAGATTTAACCAAATGCATGAGTATTGCATACAGGTGTTAATCGTTCCCCGAATTACTTACCACTCAAAGGAGTATGTGTATAACCATCACGACACCCCAGAACATCACCTGGGCAAAAGGGAGCCACTCACAGCTCTTACTGTAGCGATATTACTGAGTGTTGGGGGGGGGCGGGATTGGTACCGGAGTAGCGTCCTTAGTAAACCAGCAGCAAGGGATGAGGGATCTAAGACTGTCAGTGGATGAAGACCTAAGTAGAATTGAAAAGGCTATTGATGGCTTGGTAAAATCAGTAAGGTCTTTATCAGAAGTAGTGTTGCAAAATCGTAGAGGGTTGGACCTGTTGTTCTACAACAAGGGGGATTATGTGTAGCCTTATGGGAAGAGTGCTGCACGTATGCAGATCATACCGGCATAGTCATAGACACTATGGCTGAGCTCCGAAAACAGCTAGAGCAACGAAAAAGGGAACGAGAGGCTCAACAAAGTTGGTATGAATCATGGTTCAATCATTCCCCTTGGCTAACCACCCTTTTATCTACTATAGCAGGACCTATAGTTTTACTGGTAATCAGATTGACATTCGGTCCCTGTATTTTTAACAAATTAATTAATATTGTAAAGGGGAGATTAGAAGCTGCCCACCTTATGCTGATACAGGCGAAATATGAGCCTCTAGATGGTGTCAAAACTGAGGATTGCTTAGAACTTAGCAGAAAAAAAGCTCCAGAGATACAACGAACAAAAATAGGTAAATAGAAAAAGGGGGGATTGTGAGGGAATGGTGACCTTTTTGTTCGTTGTAACATAGGTTATCTTGAAACCCGAACATGCAGGCTTAAGATAAGCAATCTTGAAGCTCGGATATGCGGGCTGGTCTGTGGGTATGTGATTACTGATTGCTTAGGCTAGCACAATAACCAAACGTCTTAGTAATTTTTTTTAGGAAAACAAAGGGTACTGCAAGGATCAGCGCTGACAACGGAAGACCCCTTAGCAATCGGAGAAACGTGCTCACCCGGAAATCAGGGGACTTAAAAGAGTACGAACTTTGGGGGAAAGCGTGGCAGTTTTGTGGAGCGGAGTCTCCCTGCCACCCAGCGCTGCAATTTGCTTTTGCCGTCTGTACTCAATAAATTTTTCAAATTGGTTTGGAGTATGGCCCTTTGTGCTCCTTTATAACAATTTGGTGCCGTGACTCGGATCGAGATTGGGTAAGGGGGATTTCCCGTCTGTGGGAAGGCGCACTCCACCCTCTTGGTGGTCCCGAGGGACGGGAGCCCCCGCTCCCACCTCGACCGACGAACCTAAAACCAGAAGGCAAAAGCAAAGGAGGAAAGGGACCGGTTGACCCCTTAAATTTTGTGCACAAAGTCCGGACGAAGACGCGGGACGCGTAAGTAAAAGGGGATCCATTCGGGCGGGGTCGGGATCCCGGAGTGCGGCGACGTGGTGTGTGACTGAGAGGGGAACTGGCAGCCAGATTCCCCAAGCGAGTGCAGACCCTTAGTAGTGCGGTTCCCATTGACCCGCGAGGGCTTGGGCCACGAAACAGGGGAAGCGAAAGTGACTTTTTGTGCGAATGAAGGCACTCCAGAGGAATGGACAGGGGAAGAGTAAGCCTTCTGCAGGGATTAAACTCCCACCTGTACCAAGGGACAGTCCCTTGGGGTTTTTATTAGATAATTGGGAACATTTTCTGGACGCAGGGGGGAAGGATAAGGCTAGGATGATACACTATTGTGTAGAGATATGGGGTGGAAAGGAAATCTCAAAGGGTGTGTTTTGGCCAGTATTTGGGTCTTCCAAGGACTGGGTGAAGCAAAAACTAAACATTTGGGTAAATACAAAGAAACCTTTTCACCTGGAGGAGAGTGAATATGCTAAGGTGTGGGTGGGCCGCCCAGAGGTGTTTATTTTTAAACTAACAGAAAAATCTAGCGAGAATAGGAGAAGAAGAAGGGGGGTCGAGCTGAGGAGACTATGATAGTCCCTCCCCCATACGTGCCTTCACCCCAAGCGCAAGGAGGGGGTCCCAATGCACCCCCGGAGGAAGATTCGGATTTAGATCAGTCAGAATATACTGGGCCAACAACTCGGAGCAGGGCTCGGAAAGGGCTGTTTCCCTTAAGAGAGATGCCCATGGGGGACCGCAGGCGGGAATAGGATTTATATCGGTGCCCCTTAGCTCGGGGATGTGAGAGACTTCAAGAAAGAAATGGGACACTTGTTGGAGGATCCATTGGGAGTGGCTAAAAGGGTAGATCAGATTTTAGGCCCAAACATGTATACATGGGAGGAATTACAGTCTATTTTAAACATTTTGTTTACAGCAGAGGAAAAGAATATGATCAGGAGGGAGGGGATGCGTATTTGGGATGCCCAACATGCGCAGGGGGCCGGCGGCAAATATAAAATGGCCCCTTCAGAACCTGAATTGGGCCCATCAGAACCCGGCCCATAGAACCCATATGCAGGACCTAAGAACTATTATAGTCCAGGGAATTAGGGAATCAGTCCCAAGGGGTCAGAATATTAATAAAGCCTTTAATGAGAGACAAAGAAAGGAGGAGACCCCCACGGAATGGTTGGAGAGGTTGCGGAAGAACTTCCAACTTTATTCAGGAATGGACCCGGATGGTCAGATGGGACAGGCAGTGCTGAAGGTGCACTTTGTTTCAAAATCCTGGGAAGACATTAGGAAGAAGATACAAAAGATGGAAGACTGGCAGGATAGAGGCTTGGATGAGTTGTTAAGAGAGGCTCAGAAGGTATATGTTCGAAGGGAAGAGGAGAGTCACAAGCGACAGGTTAGGATGATGGTTGCTGCGGTGCGGGAAAGTAGAGGGCAAGATCAGGGAAAGATGCAAAAAACAGCCTATAAGAGAGTTTGGGGGTCCGAGAGATTCAAGGGAGAGGCAAGACCAGAAGGTGTGCTTTTATTGTGGAAAGAGGGGACATTTCAAGAGGGAATGTCGAGTTCGAATTAGAGATGAGAAAGAATTCAAAGCAGATTAGAGGGGTCAGGGGCTCTATTTAATGAGGACCCGGAAACAACAAAAAGAGCCCTTGATAAAACTGAGAGTGGGTCCCTATGACCAGGAGATAACCTTTCTGGTCGACACGGGTGCAGAAAGATCTACCATTCAATTTTTGCCCAAGGGATGCACCCTGTCTAAAGAAACCGCCACTGTGGTGGGGGCAAAAGGAGAACCTTTTGAAGTAAGGGTGATAAAAAGGGTGATGGTGGAATCAGAGTCAAAGATAGGAATAGGGGACTTTTTACTAGTACCAGAATCTGATTATAACCTATTAGGAAGAGACATGATCATAGAATTAGGAATTCAAACAGAAGTAGTGGAAAAGGAATTACAAATTAGGTTTTGACCCTTAGACAAGAGGATGAGGACAGAATAAGTCCTGATGTGTGGTACAACACAGGGAGCATTGGACAACTGAAAATAGCCCCATTCACGGTAAAAATTAAGAATCCTGAGGTCCCCGTGAGAATAAAACAATACCCCATTTCCCTAGAAGGAAGGAGGGGACTAAAACCTGAGATAGAAAGACTACTAAATAGGGGGCTGCTGGAGCCTTATATGTCTCCCTACAATACACCTATACTTCCTGTCAAAAAGACGGATGGGTCGTACCGTCTAGTACATGATTTGAGGGAGATAAACAAACGGACCATAGCAAGGTTTCCTGTAGTAGCAAACCCCTACACCCTTTTGAGCAAGCTAGGACCTGATAATTTATGGTATAGTGTAGTGGACTTAAAGGATGCCTTTTGGGCCTGTCCCCTCTATGAAGGAAGCTGGGATTACTTTGCTTTCGAATGGGAAAACCCTGATACAGGAAGAAGACAACAGCTTAGATGGACAGTGTTACCCCAGGGGTTTACGGAATCTCCAAACTTGTTTGGACAGGCACTGGAACAGATCTTACAAGATTATCAAACTAGGCCGGGGGTGACCCTGATACAATATGTGGATGACCTATTGCTGGCAGGGAAATTGGAGGAGGACGTAAGAGAAGAAAGTATCCGGCTATTGAATCTTCTGGGACTTAAAGGGCTGAAAGTTTCCAAAGCCAAACTTCAATTTGTGGAGGAGGAAGTCAAGTATTTGAGTACTTGAGAAGGGGAGAAAAGAGAATAGATCCCGAAAAGATCCAAGCAATTGTGGCATTGCCAATACCAAAGAATAAAAGACAAATTCGCCAAATTTTAGGACTTACTGGGTATTGTAGACAGTGGATTGAAAACTATAGCAGCAAGGCCAGATTTTTGTATTACAAATTAACACAAGAAGGGTTGTTAAAATGGAGCCAAGAGGACACAGACAAACTCCAGGAGTTAAAAGAGAGCCTGGTCCATGCCCCAGTCCTAAGCCTCCCCGATCTAAGGAGGCCATTCTTTTTATTTGTGAACATAGAAGAAGGTATTGCTTTTGGGGTGCTTACTCAGGACTGGGCGGGGAGGAAGAAGCCAGTGGCATATTTGTCAAAAATTTTAGATCCAGTGAGTAAGGGGTGGCCCGCATGCTTGCAAATTGTAGCGGGATGCGCTTTATTGGTTGAAGAAGATAGAAAAATTACCTTTAATAGTAGCCTAAAGGTGATGTCTCCTCATAATATCCGGAGTGTGATGCAACAAAAGGCAGACAAATGGATCTCTGATGCGAGACTTTTAAAGTATGAGGGCATTCTAGTAGAAGCCCCCGATTTAACACTAGAAACTACCACCTTACAGAACCCAGCTGCATTTTTATATGGGGAACCGGAACATCAACCCCTAACCCACGATTGCATAGCAACCATTGAAGAGCAAACAAAGATTAGGCCTGATTTGGAGGAAGAGGAGTTAGAAGATGGTGAAAGATTATTTGTGGATGTATCCTCTAGGGTGATTGAAGGAAGAAGGAGCTCGGAATACGCAGTTGTGGGGGGTTCCGACTTGCAAGTGATAGAGTCAGGTACTTTAGATAAATCTTGGTCTGCACAAGCATGCGAGTTGTATGCCATATTAAGAGCTCTAAAACTCCTCAAGGGAAAAGAAGGGACAATATATACTGACTCTATATATGGATTTGGGGTGGTACATACCTTTGGAAAATTATGGGAAGAAAGGGGCTTGATCAACTCACAGGGGAAAGACCTAGTGCACCAGAAGCTAATAGTTGAAGTATTGCAGGCTTTGAGGGGACCTAGGAGAGTGGCCATGGTCCATTTAAAAGGACACCAACGGGGGATAGATTTCAAAAGCAGAGGAAATAATGCAGCGGACCAAGAAGCTAAGCAGGCAGCCTTAAGAGAGATGGTCCTAAAAGAAAAAGGGGGGCAAGAAAACCAAAAAGTACATAATGAGGAAAGTACTAACATAAATTTTACTTATGAGGAAAAGGAAAAATTAAGGAAAATGGGGGTTAAGGAGAAGTCAGGAAAATGGATGCTAGAGGATGGATGAGAGGTATTACCCAAGGCAGTGGCCCAAAGAATTTTATACAAACTACATCAGAAAACACACTGGGGAGCTCAAGGATTAGTGGATCATTTTGCGACTAAGTTCATCAGTATGGGAATTCATATGGCCAAACATATTACCAAGGGATGCCCCATTTGCTTGCGAGTGAATCGAAGCAATCTTAGAAAACTACCCCATGGGGGAAGGCCATTAGCAAAAAGACCCTTTGCAAATCTTCAAATAGATTTTACTGAATTACCAAAAGTGGGGAGAATTAAGTACCTTCTGGTGATAGTCGATCATCTTACTCACTATGTGGAAGCCTTCCCGACCGCCAGAGAAACGGCACAAACGGTCACAAAAGTCCTGCTGGAAGAGATAGTCCCAAGATACGGGGTACCAGAGACTATCGACTCTGATAAGGGACCACACTTTACATCCAAAGTAACACAGGAGTTGGCAGAAGCGTTAGGAATAAAATGGGAACAGCATACCCCCTGGCATCCCCAAAGCTCAGGCCGAGTGGAGAGAATGAATGGGGAAATAAAGAAGCAGCTTACTAAATTGGTAATGGAAACTAAATTATCTTGGGTAAAATGTATTCCACTAGCCTTGCTGAACATCCGAACCCGACCCCGACCGGATGTGGGGCTTTCCCCATTTGAAATGTTATATGGCATGCCATACAATCTAGAAAAGGTACAAAATAATCCAAATATTAGTGAACAATATGTCAATAAGTACCTGGTAGCTCTAATGAAATTTAAGAGACAGCTGTGGGAAAAGAGAATGTGGGCTCAAAGACCACCACTGGATCTTATGTTACACCAGGTACAGCCCGGGGACTGGATATTGATCCGAAGTTGGAAAGAAAATCTAATAACACCCAAGTGGGAAGGACCTTATTTGGTGCTACTTACAATGGACACGGCGATACGCACCGCAGAAAGGGGGTGGACTCATGCGAGTCGAATAAAAGGACCGGTAGACCCATCCAAATTCACCAAGAACTCTGGTTGGCAGGTAAAGGGTGCAGACGTAGACTTGAAGTTAACTTTAAAAAGGAAGACACAGTCCTGAAAGACCGTGTTGAAAGTTGAAGGGAGACTGAATTGGGATATACCGCCGAATGGACTCAGGGGATATCTGGGTGGGGGAAAACCGGGTGTTACAAAAAGAACTAATAGGACACTCGGATCCCCCAGGATATTGTAAATACTTAGAAGATCTTGCTCAACAACCATATTATCGACCTATTAGATTGGAATATAAATCTCAATTATGGAATGGGGAGGGGCATGTTAATCATAGAGATATAAGGGTAAGGTGTAGCTGGCTAGATTGTAGTTGTTACCCATTTGTGTGTTTTTCTTGTAAAATTTGTAAAGAGCTGTGGTGGATCCACTGCCAGAGAGGGAAGGCTCCTAAAAGTGTCTGTCAACCTTGTTGGGAGGAGCAGCGGGAACTGACTACCTGGGTATTGAACCAGAAGGTGGCAGCTCGGGAACTAAAAGTAGGATCTGCATCTTGGTGGCAGATATATTCAAAGGGAGTGAACCCCGACCTTTGTTGTTACCATCCTACCGAACCCTTTGTTCCATACATTGTGGATATCCTAGAAGTAAGGTGCCGAAAGAGGGAAAAAAAGCTCCGGTGCGATATCCCTCCACTAAAAGAAAAAAATTGGAGCTCCAAAAGGAATAAGTGGGAGAGAGGAACTCATCCTGTCCCTGAAGAACATCCTTGCTGCCGAGAAGATGTTTTACCCCATAGCTCGTAGCAACCGAGTTGACGGGCGAGGCAGAGGGATGAGATGTGGGAAAGAAAGGATTCGCCAGGATGAGGAAAAGGTGGATATGGCACCTAAGGTCCTAAGGGAACAGCGACGAAGAGGAGGTAACAGGGGGAGAACGATAGGGATAAAAATAAGAAAAACTCATTCTGGCAATGGATCTCACCTGGTTCTGGGGATATGTGTAATATTGATGAACATGATGTTGATACAGGGAGACGGGCAATCACATGAACCCTTCAGGTGGTCTTTAATAAGATGGGATTCTCCAGACACACCTATCCAAACGAAAGTCACCTCAGGAGCCCCCAGTTTTAATATAACATTGGATCCTTTGTTCAATACCTGGAGTACTTGGGGTGCCTTGTCAAAACCAAGAGGAGTAGTTTACTTGTGTCCGGCATCAAATCCAGGAAAAGGGTATTGCAACTCTCCTGGGGAATTTTATTGTGGATATTGGGGTTGTGAGACTATTTCCCTGGGATGGGTAGTTGGAAACCCAGATAAGTACCTGAAGGTGGGAAGGGGGCCATATGGTTGTAGGCCACCCAGAACGGATCCATCGGGAGTAGTAGTAGATGTTGGAACTTGCAAGTGGATTTACCTAAATGTTACACAGCCTCAAGACACCGCTTGGATAACAGGAAAATTTTGGGGAGTGAGGCTGTGGAAGCCAGGGAAGGATAGAGAGGGGCATATCCTGATAAAAAAGGAGCCTCTTCCACATGACCCAATAGCTATAGGACCAAACCCAATGGTGCAGGAAGAAGAAGTGGAGTGGGATGATGCAACTGTGACACCAAATAAAACACAGGGAAATCAATTTTCCAGCTGGCCCATTGTGACCCAGCCTACCCAGAAGGATAATACTCTCTGGAAGGTAATGCAGGCCACCTTTGGAGTTTTAAATAGCACCTCTCCAAACTTAACCGAAGGATGTTGGTTGTGCTATATGATCAACCCCCCATTTTATGAGGCCTTAGGATCTACTGCAAAGTCAAGGCGCATTAATGGAACAAACCCCAGAGAATGTCTGTGAAAAAAGGGAAGGGACAGTACTCCTGGAATATCCATGGCTCAAGTGAGAGGAAAGGGAAGGTGTGTTGGAAACGTACCACCAGATAAAGACCACCTTTGCCAGGTAAAAATGTCCGTGAACGATCACCGAAAGCCAGCTCAATGGCTGATCCCTGCTGCAAATACTAAATGGGTCTGCAATATTTTGGGAGTTACCCCGTGTCTGGCAATTGATAGATTTAACCAAATGCATGAGTATTGCATACAGGTGTTAATCGTTCCCCGAATTACTTACCACTCAAAGGAGTATGTGTATAACCATCACGACACCCCAGAACATCACCTGGGCAAAAGGGAGCCACTCACAGCTCTTACTGTAGCGATATTACTGAGTGTTGGGGGGGCCGGGATTGGTACCGGAGTAGCGTCCTTAGTAAACCAGCAGCAAGGGATGAGGGATCTAAGACTGTCAGTGGATGAAGACCTAAGTAGAATTGAAAAGGCTATTGATGGCTTGGTAAAATCAGTAAGGTCTTTATCAGAAGTAGTGTTGCAAAATCGTAGAGGGTTGGACCTGTTGTTCTTACAACAAGGGGGATTATGTGTAGCCTTATGGGAAGAGTGCTGCACGTATGCAGATCATACCGGCATAGTCATAGACACTATGGCTGAGCTCCGAAAACAGCTAGAGCAACGAAAAAGGGAACGAGAGGCTCAACAAAGTTGGTATGAATCATGGTTCAATCATTCCCCTTGGCTAACCACCCTTTTATCTACTATAGCAGGACCTATAGTTTTACTGGTAATCAGATTGACATTCGGTCCCTGTATTTTTAACAAATTAATTAATATTGTAAAGGGGAGATTAGAAGCTGCCCACCTTATGCTGATACAGGCGAAATATGAGCCTCTAGATGGTGTCAAAACTGAGGATTGCTTAGAACTTAGCAGAAAAAAGCTCCAGAGATACAACGAACAAAAATAGGTAAATAGAAAAAGGGGGGATTGTGAGGGAATGGTGACCTTTTTGTTCGTTGTAACATAGGTTATCTTGAAACCCGAACATGCAGGCTTAAGATAAGCAATCTTGAAGCTCGGATATGCGGGCTGGTCTGTGGGTATGTGATTACTGATTGCTTAGGCTAGCACAATAACCAAACGTCTTAGTAATTTTTTTTTAGGAAAACAAAGGGTACTGCAAGGATCAGCGCTGACAACGGAAGACCCCCTAGCAACCAGAGAAACGTGCGCACCTGGAAATCAGGGGACTTAAAAGAGAACGAACTTTGGGGGAAAGTGTGGCAGTTTTGTGGAGCGGAGTGTCCCTGCCACCCAGCGCTGCAATTTGCCTTTGCCATCTGTACTCAATAAATTTTTCAAATTGGTTTTGAGTATGGCCCTTTGTGCTCATTTATAACATTTATGACATCCCCTGTGATGGACAAGCCTCTGGAAACATGGAGTGATGGAATGGGCTGGGGAAGGTGACAATGAGCAATGGGTGGTGGCACTGTAACATTCTGTTACAAGTGATGTTATTCTTGCATCAAGAACAAAATGAGATGAAGTGATGTACACAGAAATGTTTTTAACTTTGAGAAATCACCCTGAACAGCAAAAGGGTTGTGGTACTAATTTAACATGTTTGGATACTTTTGTTTAGGCTTTAGAGAAGGAAGATTATGACAAAACTATTAAATGTTGTTGTTCTATGGGTAGCTGTTATGGGCTGATGTTTGGACTTGCTCCTCTCCTTGCTTCCCCCGTGCAGCTGCCGGTCCCTCCCTCAGATGGTTTTATCTAGGCTGGTGTTTTCCGGCTCGCTCTCTTGCTGCGCTTTGGTTGTGGGCTGTGTCTTGCTCTCTGCCGTCTGCTCAGCTGTGACCCCCTCCCCTGGCTGCTTTGGCCGTTTTTTCCCTTTTCCCCCAGCTGTTTTGTCTGTGCCCCTGTGTTGGCTTGTCTTGGGTTTGCTTTTGCTTGTCTTGGGCTCGCTTTAGCTTGTCTTGGGCTTGCTTTGGGCCTGCTCCCGACTGCCCCTCCCCCTCTCTCCCTTCTCCCTGCTCCAGGGATTTGCACCGACTCCGGAGGACAAGGATCTGGACTTCGGGGGCCGCTGCTGGAGGTCGGCTTGGGAGGCTCTGCCGCTCTCCCCGGCGAGGACGGGCTGGGTTCGTCTCATCTGGGTTTGGATTGGGGAGTGTTTCTTTTGTATTTTTGTTAATAAAAAAGTTTTTTCCATTTTCACCAGAAGAACAATTCTTTCTGAGCTCAGTGAAGGAAGGAATTGTGAAAAAGAAAAGGGAGGGGGGGCCCTTTGGAGCTCTTTTTCCCAAAATTTGTCCTAAACTTGGACATACTTTTTGGTGCCCCGTGCGAGGAACTCACGACCTTCAGATTATCAGCACCAGAAAAAAGTGGAAAAAACTTTTATCTAATACTATGTTGGTTTCAGCTGTCGGCATGGCTAAGTTTCTTAAATCCATAATGTCTTTCGTTGTGGGGGCCTGTTTGTATGTCGGCTCGTTAGGTTTCTTTGACGTTTTGATGCCTTTGTGGGCAATGGGTCTGTTTACTCATCCGGAGATAGCTCCGGTGTTGTCTTTGATGCGTAGTTTTTGTATGAAAGGAATATTGACGAAAATGCTCATCAGGCTAGGCTTGGTTGCAATGGCTTACAGGAGATTTATGAGAATGTTGGAATCTGCTTCAGGAATGTATAAATCATGGTTTTTGTTATTTATTAGAGGAGAAGCAGGCAAAGAAGATTTCCTGCCTTTATTTCCTTTCCTCTCCTCTGAATCGGTTACATCTTTATAAGAAAACATTCAGATCTCCCTGAGTATTAAGGAAATCATCTTTATGGCAATTAATTTAGTAAGTCTTTGTTGCACCATTTACAGTCTATATAGAATGAAGGCTGAGATTTCTAAAGGGGCTGGAAAGACTCCTGATTTAGGAATCAAGCTCGGCAGGAGGAATCTTGAGTGGAATGGCAAATGGGAGAAAATGGGCCGGATTTTAAAGGAATTTTCTGACCCCATAATCTGGGAATTCCCAACTGAAAAGATTCAGGATCCAATCGAGGTTGCAAGCTACTTAAAAGGGAAGTGCCAGGATGGTTCTAAAGAGAAAAGGATTATTACAGTGAGCTGGGCCCTAGCACATGCATATCGCACCCTGCTAGGCACTATAGAGCAGGAGACAGAGGAGAGGGAACAGGGAGATAAATTGTCTTCTATCCCAGTTACGCAGGTTGTTGCCAACACCCTAGGCCGAAACCCAGCAACTAAACTGGAGAATAAGCCCCAACCAATGGCTGTGGCTACCAGTACAAGAAGTGGGAAACGCACCAAGAAGACCGATCGGCCGGTAGAAGATGATGATGATGATGATGCTGGAGAGGGACCCTCGACACCTCCTGATGTAAAATTAGGAGTCAAGACAACTGGTGGGAGAGCAGAGACCAATAATGAGTCCTTTTCCCTGAAGGATCTTCGTGGATTAAGAAAAAATTACACCTGGAGACCTGATGAATCTATTATCAGCTGGCTGGTTCGTCTCTGGGATGCGGCAGGTGAGGCCACAGTTTTGGATGGCTCTGAGGCGAGACATTTGGGGTCTCTGTCTCATGATCCTGTTATCGACCAGGGCGTGATGAGAGGGGCTAACCCTCAAAGTCTCTGGGAACGGGTCCTGGATAGTGTGGCACAAAGGTATCTGTGTGCAGATGACCTGTATGTGCAGCAGACCCGATGGAAAACCATAGAGCAGGGGGTCCAACGCCTCAGGGAAATGGCAGTAGCAAAAATTATTTTTTCAGATGATGTAACAACTAGAAATCCAGACCTGGTACCATGCACACCGGTGATGTGGAGAAAGCTCGTGCGGCTTGGGCCACCTGAGTATGCATCTGCCCTTGCGATAATGAAGAGAGATGAGGTGTATGAGACAGTACTCGATATGGCAAAGAAGCTTCGTGCATATGCGGATGCAGTACATGGCCCGACCCACGCTAGAATTGCAGCTGTGGAAACACGCTTGCGAGACTTAGAAGATAAAATAGAGAAAAATCATTGGAAACTCAGGGAGGAGATTAAGGAGGACCCCCTCCAAATCTCAGCTGTACAGATGCGAAACCCTGATATCCAACGCAGACATTCCCCCAGTTGGGAGAGAGGGTACACTCCCCGAGCTGAGTTGTGGTTCTTCTTGTGAGATTCTGGAGAGAACATGAGAAGATGGGATGGGAAGCCTACGGCTGTTCTGGCACAACGAGTGCGGGATTTGAAGGAAGAAAAAATTTCCAAAAGGAAAGCCGCTCCTGTTTCTCGCAGCCAAAGTGCCGAATGTGATACTGATAATGACATGTCTGATCCTCTTGAGGGAACTTCTAAGATGTATGCTCCAGAAAAGAAGGAGCAACAGGCTTAGAGGGGCCCTGCCTCTAGCCAGGAGGAGGCAAGGGAGAACCGTGTTTTTTGGACCGTGTGGATTCGATGGCCTGGCACTTCGAAACCACGGAAATATAAAGCTTTAGTGGACACAGGTGCACAGTGTACGATACTTCCATCAAGACACGTAGGAGCAGAATCTGTTTCAATTGCTGGTGTGACAGGTGGATCGCAGGACTTCACCCTGGTGGAAGCGGAAGTAAGTTTAACTGGAAAGGATTGGAAGAAACATTTTATTGCGACTGGTCCAGAGGCCCCATGTATTTTGGGCATAGATTACCTTCGGAGTGGATATTTTAAGGACCCAAAGGGACTAAGATGGGCATTTGGAATTGCAACTGTGATGGCAGAGCGCATCCAGCAATTGAACACCTTGCCTGGACTATCTGAGAATCCAATTACAGTAGGACTTCTGCAGGGAGAAGAACAACAAGTACCAATTGCCACTTCAATAGTGCACCGTAGGCAGTACAGAACAACGAGAGATGCCGTGATTCCTATTCATAAGATGATCCGAGAGCTGGAGAGCCAAGGGGTGGTCAGCAAGAGCCACTCACCCTTCAACAGTCCTATCTGGCCTGTGCAGAAATCTGATGGAGAATGGAGACTGACTGTGGACTATCAGGCATTGAATGAAGTGACTCCACCGCTGAGCGCTGCCGTGCCGGACATGCTGGAACTCCAGTACGAGCTGGAGTCCAAGGCAGCAAGGTGGTATGCCACCATTGACATAGCAAATGCATTTTTCTCCATTCCTTTGGCAGCAGAATGCAGGCCTCAATTTGCTTTCACCTGGAGGGGCGTGCAGTACACCTGGAACCGACTACCCCAGGGGTGGAAGCACAGTCCTACCATCTGTCATGGAGTGATCCAGGCTGCACTGGAAAAGGGTGAAGCTCCGGAACATCTACAATATATTGATGATATCATCGTATGCGGAAACACAGCAGCAGAAGTGTTTGAGAAAGGAGAAAACATTATTCAAATTCTCCTGGAAGCCGGCTTCGCCATCAAGAAGAGTAAAGTTAAAGGACCTGCTCGAGAGATTCAGTTTCTGGGAGTGAAATGGCAAGATGGACGGCGTCAGATTCCTACTGATGTTATTAACGAGATTACAGGTATGTCCCCACCTACTAACAAAAAAAAGACACAAGCTTTTCTAGGTGCCATCGGTTTTTGGAGAATGCACATTCCTGAGTACAGCCAGATTGTGAGCCCTCTTTACCTTATTACCCGCAAGAAGAATGATTTCCACTGGGGCCCTGAACAGCAGCAAGCCTTTGCTCAGATTAAACAGGAGATTGCCCATGCAGTAGCCCTTGGCCCAGTCAGGAAAGGACCAGATGTGAAGAACGTACTTTACTCAGCAGCTGGGAGCCATGGTTTGTCTTGGAGCCTGTGGCAGAAGGTGCCTGGTGAGACCCGAGGCCGACCCCTGGGATTCTGGAGCAGAAGCTACAGAGGGTCCGAAGCCAACTACACTCCCACAGAGAAGGAAATCTTGGCTGCCTATGAAGGAGTTCAAGCTGCTTCAGAGGTGATTGGCACAGAAGCACAGCTTCTCCTGGCACCCCGACTGCCAGTGCTGGGGTGGATGTTCAAAGGAAAGGTTCCCTCTACTCACCATGCCACCGACGCCACATGGAGCAAGTGGATTGCCCTCATCACGCAGCGCGCCCGTATTGGTAACCCAAATCGCCCTGGGATTTTAGAGATAATTACTAACTGGCCAGAAGGTGAAGATTTTGGTCTCTCTGATGAAGAGGAGCAGGAGCAAGTGACCCGGGCTGAAGAAGCTCCACCGTACAACCAGCTGCCAGCAGATGAAACACGCTACTCCCTTTTCACCGACGGTTCCTGCCGCATTGTGGGGATGAACCGGAAGTGGAAATCTGCCGTATGGAGCCCCACACGACAGGTTGCACAAGCTACCGAAGGAGAAGGTGGATCGAGTCAACTTGCTGAACTCAAAGCTGTTCAGCTGGCCTTGGACATTGCTGAGAGAGAGAAATGGCCAAAGCTCTACCTTTACACTGATTCGTGGATGGTAGCCAATGCTCGGTGTGGGTGGCTGGAGAGGTGGAAAAAGGCTGACTGGCATTGTAGAGGAAAACTAATCTGGGCTGCTGATGAGTGGAAAGACATTGCCACTCGGGTGGAGAAGCTCCCCGTGAAAGTCCGTCATGTGGATGCCCATGTTCCCAAGAGTCGGGCTAATGAAGAACACAGGCACAACAATCAGGTAGATCAGGCTGCACAGATAAAGGTCTCAAAGATAGACTTAGATTGGGAAGATAAGGAGGAGTTGTTCCTGGCTTGATGGGCCCATGATGCCTCAGGCCATCAGGGTAGGGATGCCACCTATATGTGGGCACGAGACCGAGGGGTGGATCTTACCATGGACAGCATTACCCAAGTCATTCATGACTGTGACACTTGCACTGCCATCAAGCAGGCCAAGCGGGTAAAACCCCTCTGGTATGGTGGACGGTGGTTCAAATACAAGTATGGGGAGGCCTGGCAGATTGACTACATCACACTGCCTCAGACCCGCCAGGGAAAACGTTATGTGCTGACCATGGTGGAAGCCACCACTGGATGGTTGGAGACCTACCCTGTGTCCCATGCTACTGCCCGCAGCACCATCCTGGGCCTGGAAAAGCAGGTCCTTTGGAGGCATGGTACCCCTGAGAGAATTGAGTCAGACAATGGGACGCATTTTAAAAATAAGCTTGTCGACACCTGGGCTAGGGAACATGGTATTGAGTGGGTGTACCATATCCCTTACCATGCACCAGCTGCAGGTAAAGTGGAGAGGTACAATGGATTGTTGAAAACCACATTAAAGGCATTGGGTGAGGGATCTTTAAAAAACTGGGAGCAGCACCTGGCAAAAGCCACTTGGTTAGTCAACACTCGAGGTTCCACCAACCGAGCAGGTCCCGCCCAGTCTGAAGGCCTTAATGTAGTAGACGGAGACAAAGTCCCAGTGGCCCATGTTAGAGGGTTGCTAGGAAAGACAGTATGGATTCATCCTGCCTCGAGTACAGGCAAACCCATTCGTGGCATTGCCTTTGCTCAAGGACCAGGATGTACTTGGTGGATAATGCAGAAGGATGGAACAACCCGCTGTGTACCTCAGGGAGATCTGACTATAGGATGAAGTATAGACAAATGTTATTGTTGAGTGTTTCCACCATTGTATACTAGATTCTATGAATAGAAAGAAATGTGTAATTATTCAAGGTTTAAGCAAGTCAGAGGAAATTTTCATATCATGTTTAGTGAGTGTGTATCCCAATCGTGTGTCAATGATCACGATGTGGGATAAGGGGTGGAATGTTATGGGCTGATGTTTGGACTGGCTCCTCTCCTTGCTTCCCCCATGCAGCTGCCGGTCCCTCCCTCGGATGGTTTTATCTAGGCTGGTGTTTTCCGGCTCGCTCTCTTGCTGCGCTTTGGTTGTGGGCTGTGTCTTGCTCTCTGCCGTCTGCTCAGCTGTGACCCCCTCCCCTGGCTGCTTTGGCCGTTTTTTCCCTTTTCCCCCAGCTGTTTTGTCTGTGCCCCTGTGTTGGCTTGTCTTGGGTTTGCTTTTGCTTGTCTTGGGCTCGCTTTAGCTTGTCTTGGGCTTGCTTTGGGCCTGCTCCCGACTGCCCCTCCCCCTCTCTCCCTTCTCCCTGCTCAAGGGATTTGCACCGACTCCGGAGGACAAGGATCTGGACTTCGGGGGCCGCTGCTGGAGGTCGGCTTGGGAGGCTCTGCCGCTCTCCCCGGCGAGGACGGGCTGGGTTCGTCTCATCTGGGTTTGGGTTGGGAGAGTGTTTCTTTTGTATTTTTGTTAATAAAAAAAGTTTTTTCCATTTTCACCAGAAGAACAATTGTTTCTGAGCTCAGTGAAGGAAGGAATTGTGAAAAAGAAAAGGGGGGGGGGGGCCTTTGGAGCTCTTTTTCCCCAAATTTGTCCTAAACTTGGACAGTAGCATGAGACATGTCTGCTCTAAGTATTTGGATTGTCATGAGAAAGAAGGTTTGAATGCATTTGTAAAGTCCAATGCATAGAGGGCTAAGAAGGCTGGCTGCAGGCATGGACAAAAAAGCAGTAAAGACAAGGTTCAGGGGAAAGGTAAAAGTTGCCTGACACCTATTTTCATTGTATAGTCCCCGATGGTATTTGAATAAAACTACAGGAAATGCAGGAAACAGCACGAGGTGACTACACAGAAGATAACAGCAGTTACAGGAGAAATCAGCAAAGGACTGCTGCCCCCAGGGAGTAGGGGGATTCTCATGGCAGAGGAAGGAGTTCAGTTCCTCAACCTTCATTAGGAAGATTGGGAACAAATCAATGGTGATAAAAAGGAAGCAGGAGTGTCCTCACCTAAAACCAGGAGTCCTCCAAATCCCCTCATGGCAATGGCTGGGTACCTGTGAAGGGGACCAGAGGTTTCATCCCCAGCAGAGCCTGTGGTAACAACCATGCTGGGAAATGGAAAACTGGAATTTTTGATAGACACAGGAGCTGGTTATTTGATGTTAAACACCCTGCATGATAAGCAAGTGATGATTCCATCACAACTGTCAATGCCATTGGGAATTGTGAAATGTGCCCCTTTTTCAATCCAATGACATTCAAACTGGGAAAACTACAGAGAGCCCATTATTTTTTATATTTGCCTAACTCTACAAAACCATTTTCAGGAGGAAATTTACTGGAAAAATTGAATGCAATCAAGTACTGAGAAGGGGATATTCACATGAAAATCCCTGAGCCTAAATATGTGAAAGCTTCGATTTTTTATGTTACAGGAACTGACTTCCCAATCTGAACCGATCCCAAAGAAAATTAAAGATGCAGTAATCCCCATTGTGTGGGTCAGTGGGATTCCTGGAAAATCAAAAAGAGAGGAACCTCTAAGAATCAAACTAAAATCAGACACAGGAATGGTAAAACAAAACCAATATCCATTAAAACTGGAAAGCTGAAAAGGCTTATTACCTGTCATTAACAAATTTTCCAGGTACAGTGCTGAGACCTGACTGTTGAATTTCAGCATTAAGCAATCACAGGGAATCAAGGGCGAAGGCCCAAGTGGTGAAGAAGACTGTGTGAGCTTCCTGAGTTTTGAAATTCTCTGAGGTCAAAGTACATTCGAGTACCAGCCACAAACTGTAAGAGAGTTGCTTGTCTTTCTCAGAATTGCCAACTGGTGGATTGTTAATTCTGAATTACTAGCCCAGCCTTGGTATGGACTTTTAAAAACTGCCCATCTAAGGCTCTCTCATAAGGTTTCAGCACAGAAGGCCAAAACATTTGCTGTAGCAGAGGCATTAGAAAAGAAAGGAAGGAAAGGAGGAAGAGAGAAAGAGATGAAAGTGAGAGAAGAAAGAGGGAAAGAGGAAGAAAGAGAAAGGGAGAGAGAGAGAGGAAGGAAGGAAGGAAGGAAGGAAGGAAGGAAGGAAGGAAGGAAGGAAGGAAGGAAGGAAGGAAGGAAGGAAGGAAGGAAGGAAGGAAGGAAGGAAGGAAGGAAGGAAGGAAAGGAAGGAAGGAAGGAAGGAAGGAAGGAAGGAAGGAAGGAAGGAAGGAAGGAAGGAAGGAAGGAAGGAAGGAAGGAAGGAAGGAAGGAAGGAAGGAAGGAAGGAAGGAAGGAAGGAAGGAAGGAAGGAAGGAAGGAGGAAGGAAGGAAGGAAGGAAGGAAGGAAGGAAGGAAGGAAGGAAGGAAGGAAGGAAGAAGGAAGGAAGGAAGGAAGGAAGGAAGGAAGGAAGGAAGGAAGGAAGGAAGGAAGGAAGGAAGGAAGGAAGGAAGGAAGGAAGGAAGGAAGGAAGGAAGGAAGGAAGGAAGGAAGGAAGGAAGGAAGGAAGGAAGGAAGGAAGGAAGGAAGGAAGGAAGGAAGGAAAAGAAAGAAAGAAAGAAAGAAAGAAAGAAAGAAAGAAAGAAAGAAAGAAAGAAAGAAAGAAAGAAAGAAAGAAAGAAAGAAAGAAAGAAAGAAGAAAGAAGAAAGAAAGAAAAGAAAGAAAGAAAGAAAGAAAGAAAGAAAGAAAGAAAGAAAGAAAGAAAGAAAGAAAGAAAGAAAGAAAGAAAGAAAGAAAGAAAGAAAGAAAGAAAGAAAGAGAAAGAAAGAAAGAAAGAAAGATCTGGATGGATTCTAAGTACACTTTTGGTGTACTTCTTGCCTGGGGAGAAATCTGGAGAGAGAGGTTTGTTGTTTGTTGTTCAGCACAAGGTACTGTCAATCAAACATGGGACACAAATAGAACACTTGCTGGAAGCAGTACAAAAACCAGCTGAAGTTGCAACTCTGCACCATGGAACACATCAGACAAGTTAAATAGGGCCAAAATAGAGAAACTGCTTGGCTGACAGGCTGTCTAAAGAGGCATCCACATTTTGGTGTCACAATGAGAAGTTACTCTACCTGGCAGGCAGCCAGAATATGGTGCAAGAGACTCTCAGTTAACTGAAGCAGTAAATTCTAGATTTCACCCTGGTGGATGGGCAGTCCTCCCCACAAGTAATAGTTCCTGAGGCAATTGTGAGAGAAACATTAATTTACACTTTGGAATGCAGAAAAATTGTTGAAACACTGAAGAAATACAGTAATTAGCTCCAAGATGGCCAAAATTGTATATTCAAAGATTCAAAAGTGTGGCACACATAAAATACATAACCCAAATACTGGAAATAAAGTGGTGATAAGGGCTGTCAAATCTAACTGCCCTGGAGACTATGGCAAATTGAATTTACAAAAATTCCACAGAAAGAGTTATAAATATATTTTAGTTTGAGTGGATACCTTTTCCAGTGACCTGAAGCATTTCCCTATTGTATCAACATGGAAAAGAATTAATGAAAATACTGCTAAATCAAGTAATTCTGTGAGTTGGAGTTCCTCTAGGAATGTCATCAGACAGGGTTTAATTTTAGAGTAAGAATAGTGGGACAAGTTAGCAAGGCCTTGGGAATTCACTGGGATTTACACACTCCATACCAGCCACAAGCCAGGGAAAAGGGAGAAAGGATGAGTTGCTCAACTGAGCTGCAACTCAGTAAAATCTATTAAGAACCCTCATTGGCGAGGGTGCAAGCACCCCCAATAGCTTTGTTGAGGATTTGGATCCAACCCAGGGGTGCAGAAAAATTAAGCCTCTATAAGCTGCTTTACAGCCAGCCCTATTGAACTCCACACATGCCAAGGGATGTTCATGTTAAAGGTGGAGCAGACCTCAGTAGCTCCTATCTCTGGCTAAAACACTGCAGGATTTACAATGGGCAGTTGCTGTCATCAGGATTGATGGGACTGGACACAGCAGCACAGGAATTCCATCCAGGAGCCTGGGTGCCCTCAGGGACTGGGATCCAGCACCTCTCCAAGCCTTGTCACCCACAGACAGCACGGGAAAGCTGAACAGCAAAGGACCTTGGGGACATTATTCTGAAATTAAACAGGTGTCAGCTCTGTGGGCAACAGAATTACTGTTCCTAACCCAAATGAGATTGAGGAAAAAGAATTAATAACCTTGTCACCAAAGTGCTACTTTTCTCTGTAAGGTGTATCTTGAGCGTCAACCAGAATCTTTGTTTACCAAAGACATCTCTAGAGTTTCACCAAGGGATTAGTCATGAAAATTTAAAGATCAAAGCAGCCAAAATACTCAATATACTAATTGCTGGATGTGTTCTCAAGTAACACTGGGAGGAATGGGATTCCCTTGGAGGATCCACCCTATGGGGTGGCCAGAGCTCTGTCAATGGGCTCTGACTCGCAATGGAGCCAGTGCAGGGGCAGTTACAGAAAACTGTGCTGTGGAACAAAGGAATGCAATTATCAGTTTTATAGGAATCCCTAAGATTTCCCTTCAGGAGAAACCAAATCCTGTTAGAGTTAGAGGCCACAACATGAAAGGATTTCTGTGCTTTACCCTTTACCCTCACTCCCAATGTCAGTAGAACTCGAGGTGCTGGAGCTGCTCAGGGTCAGTGTTACAGCACTCCCAGCTGCTGTGAAACGCCGTGAAACTCTGTGAAACTCAAAGGCACTTGGGACACAACAGGAGCACAGGAAGGAGCCCGGGATCCATCAGCAGCCCACAGTGGGAAATGGGAAATCAGACCTTTGGTACTGGCAATGGGAGCTGCTGGGTGTGTGGAGACAATTCCTGTAAATGGCTTCCTAAAGGATGGTTTGGGTCCTGTTTCCAGGAAATGCTGATGCCTCCCTGAGGATACCATGGCAGCAACCACAAGGAAGACTTGGGGCCAAGACCACATTTTCCACCCTAAGAGTGGCCTTTGATTTCAGAAAGCCAAAGATTCTGTTTCACCCTGTGCCCCATGTGCACTGCCTTGTCCTACAGCTAAATCGATTATTAGAAGTAGCTAATGATGCTATTAAAATATGCAATAGCACATCCTGTGAGCTCCAACAAACACAAACGGGGCTCTACACAATCGCATGGTTTTGGATTATCTGCTTGCTGGCCTGGGAGGAACCTGTGCTGTTATAGGACAGTAACATTGCACTTTTGTCAGTAATGGGTTTGAAGTCCAGCAATCAGGAATAACCAAGATAGAAAGAGTAGTAGAAGAGTGGCAGAATGAAGAAAATTCTTGGTAGGATTGGCTTCATGGGTGCCAAACTGGAGGCTGCTGTGAAATGCATTTGTGGCAGTCACTGTAGTCATTGCACTGAGTGCCCTTGGTGTGCTATGATTCCATGTTAGAGTTCTTGGGACACTTTGTGCTGGAAAACAGAGTATTGAGACTTTTCTATAAAGAGACGCAGTCTCAAGAGAAGGAAGGACATGATTATTGACGTAGAGAATAGTAATTTTCAGTTCCCCTGAAGTCACTTGATGGAGCTTAAAAATGAACTGACAAAATAGATAAAAGGATGTAAAGGTGTGCACACAGGATGATAAACATGGCTGGAACCAGTGGAGAAACAGATAAAGAGAACTACAGTGGGTTTTCTGGCAAGTTAGCTTCTGTAACAAGAAGCAACAGGACAAGCCCAGAGAAGATGTTCAAGGAAATGTCACCTTTAATCTCAAAGCATTCAGTGAGTACAGCTACCAGAGGCCCCTTGAGAAGACCTTCCAGAACCATAAGAAGAGATGCATGCAAATAAGTTCTAGGAAGGTGATGTTTATGTGTTAAGAGTAGGAGCACATTGTAATGAATATGTATTATTATGATGGATAAATACCTTGTTGTAAAGTGTCAGCTCACACACAGAATAAGGAGATATCCTCTGTGTGTCCTGTGCAGATAAAGAATTCCTGCATTCTAATGGCACAAATTGTGTTAGGGAATTGATTTTCTGGCCACTTTCAGCACCAGTGGAGCAGTGCTGGCTCTGGGGATTCTCCTGGCAATCCCGGGGCTCTTGGGGGACCCCCGGAGGGGTGATGAGGGGTGAGTGGGACCCAAGCAGCAGGACCCCCTGAACCCCCATTCCTGGGCAGGGGAACCGCCAGGAACCCCCCTTCATGGCCACTGGGACCCCCCTGCACCCCGTTATCCAACAGCCCTGAACCTGCACTGCTGTATATGGGACCCCCCTGCATCCCCTCTCTGCCACTGGGACTCGCTGAACCCCCATTCCTGAGCACTGGGACCGCCTGAATCTCCATTCCCAGGAAAAGAACGCCCTCGAACTCCAATTCCCAGATACGGGAACCACCCGGAATCCCCGTTCCTGGCCACTGGGAGCCCCTTATCCGGCCACCAGGAGCACCTGGACCCCATCCCTGTGCAGAGAGACCCCACTGCATCCCCACAGCCAGCACTGGGATCCTCCTGAGTCCCCATCCCCTGCTCCGGGACACCTCTGCACCCCTTATCGTGCACCAATACCCCCTGCACCCCCTTTCCAGCCATCCCTCCTCTCCCAGACCTAAGAGCCCTTTTCCTTGACCCTAGGACCCCCTGAACCCCCATTCCTGCCTTTCCCAGCCCCCATGCACCGCTTTCTTCAACACCAGAGACGCCTGGACTCCTCCCTCCTGAGCACAGGGACACCCTGGACCCCCCATGACCCCCCTCCCAGTCCCTGCACTCCCTTTCCCTTGAAGCTTGGACCCTTCCCGCCTCTGGCGGCTCCGTTTCCTTCAGCCTGGCGCCACCAGGCCCCGCCAGTTTCTGGGTTGCCCCAGCTCTGCACTCCTTGCTCTGCCTGCAGAGTGGTCCAGGGGGTCCGGGAGGGGATCCGGGTGAATCCGCAGGAATTCTCTCCCGCAGCGCTCCCGCGGGCAGGTCCTCTTCCGGTGATGCCACGGGCAGCGCGGGCTGCCATTGGCGGGCAGGGACGAGCGGCGCCAATTGCGGGGCCGGGGCTGGAAAGAGGAAAGGGCGGGGCTGGAGGCGGGGCCGGGGCTGGGGCCGGGGCTGGGGGCGGGGCTGGACGCGGGGCCGGAGCTAAAGACAAAGGCGAGCCAGAGGCGGGGCCGAGTCGGGGGGCGGGGCCACAGAGCAGCGCCATGGCTGCGGCGGGGGCAGCTCTCGGCGCTGCAGGGGCAGCGGGAGGGGCGGGAGACCCCCGGCCCGGTACCGTGAACCGCCATTCCCTGCACCGGAATTCCCCTCAGCTCCATTCCTGGGCACCTGGATCTCCGTGAACCCCCAGTCCTGTGCACTGCAGACCCGCTGCAGCTTCTTTCCCAGCACCGGGACTCCCCCGCACATGGCCGCTTATCCGGCAGCGGAATTTCCCCCACAGCCCGTTTTCCTGCCCACTCTTGTCCCAGACATCCTGCCTCTCCCAGCCTTCTCCTTTTTTCCTTGCCTCCGGGAGTCCCTGGGTCCCCATTTCCACCGTTCGCAACCCCCAGCACCCCGTTCTTCAACACAGGGGAGCCCCAGAATCCCCACTGCCGACCGTCCCGGGTCTCCCCACCTTGTGGCCCCCTCTTCCTTTCCTTGAGCCTGTGGACTCCTGCGACCCTCCTTTCCTGAGCACAGTGACTCCTGGAACCCTCATCCCACCAGTGCCTCCAGTTCCGTGCATGGCGACCCCCCTGTACCCCTTATGTGGCACCAGGGTGCCCCCCACACCCCGACTCCCAGCCATCCCACCTCTCTCAGTACACACACCTCTCCTTTTCCTTGGCCCTGGGACCTCGTGGAACCCCATTTCTGGCTTTCCCCACCCCAGTCCCAATTTCCCAAAGCAGTGCTGAGGACCCCTGAGAATCCCATGGCCGGACATCTGGGGTGTCTCCACCCTGTGACCCGCCTCTCCCTGACACTGGGGGCTCCTGGAGCCTCCTTTACTGTGCAGAGATGCTGGATCCCCCATCCCACCTTTCCAAGTCCCTGTCCCCAGCCTTTCCTTGACCCTGGAACCTTCTTGAACCTCTCAATTCCTCTTCCCTGGCACCAGGACCCCACTGAATCCCCATTTCTGGGCACGGGGACTCTGTATGCACCAACCCCCCCCCCCCCCCACCCCCTCCCCAGAGCCTCTTTCCCAGGTATCTCACTTCTCCCAGCCTTCAGATCGCTCCTTTTCTTTGGACCTGGGAGTCCCTGGACCTCCATTCCTACTTTCCCTGCCCCTTCCATTCCTCAACAGTAAAAATTCCCAGGACCCTCCTTTTTGCCCATCTTGGGTCTCCCCACAACTCTTCTTTTCTTGACCCTGGGATCCCCAAACCTTTTTCCTGGCTTTCCCGGCTCTCCCAATTCCAACTTTACTTTCCTTGTGAGCTCCCCATGGCCCATCAGCCTCTCACTTTGTGTCCCCCCAAGCTTCCCAAACACTTCTGTGTCCCCCCAGTTCTCCACTCCTGCATTATCTGGGAGTGCTGCAGTTGGAGCCTATCCCAGGGGTCCCCCAGTGTGTCCACAGGGATCTGGATGGGACCCCTTCGAGCACTGTGACAGCAGGCAGGGAAGAGATGCAGCCACAGATGCCAGGAATGGCTGCTGGGGCTGAGCCAAGATACTGGGATAGCATGACCGGGATCAACAAGGTGAACTGGTGCATGGCTGCTGGGAACCTGGAGATGCTGTGGGGAAGGAGCAACCAGGGTGGGGCTGGGTGGGGGAGCCAGGGGGTTCCATGGCACAGGGTCTGTCAGGTGAAATGGGATCCATGGGGCTGGGCTGGGCTGGGATGTGTGGGGCTTCATAGGGGTGGGCTTGAGATCCCTGGGACTCTGTTGGACTGTCTATGGATCACACAATTCCAAGAGGATTTCATGAGAGTATCTCATCATCTTTCCAGTCCAATGAGAATCCCATGGATGGATGTGTTGGGGGTTGAGTGTTTTTCTGTTACTGTGTCAATTGAAAGAATTTTTCCCATTGTCATGCCAATGGAGCTGGCCGGGTTACACCCAGGATCTCTGATGAGTCCAGACAAAAGGGGTGGGTGGGAACGGCTCCCGGAGGGGCCTCTGAGGCTTCCGAAGGGGACTTGGGTTTCCGGGGAGCTTGGAGCAGGACGCCCGGGATCGTCAGCCCACGCGGCCGGAGCACAGGAGAGCCAGACCCTCTGTGATCACCTGCCCTGCATCTGCCCCGTTCCAGCCTCCTGCCTCTGCGGACACAGCTGATCACCCGGACACACACGGTGAGCGAGGAGCCGCCGCTCCAGCCCATTCCCACCGAGACCGGCGTGGCCGCTGCCGCCCCAACCCCCTCCCTCCTGCCTCCATTCCCGTCTGCCCTCGGCAGATCTGGACTGTGGACTAAGCACAGAAACAGCGTGCTTGCATCTAAAGGGACTGACACCGAGTTATCTATTTCGTTCTGTTAGCAATTTTCACAACTGCTGTTGTTTTCTGCTTGTACAGTTAGATATATTAGTAAAAGAGCTGTTATTCCCACCCCCTTATCTCTGCCTCAGAGTCCTTGATTCAAAACAATTATAATACTTGGGCGGGGGAGGGGGGGGAAATGGAACCAAAGTCTCTATTCCAAAGGGAAACTTCTGCCCTTACTGGCAGACACCTGTCCTTTCAAACTAGGACAGATTTTGGCGCCCAGACGTGGGACAGAGGGCACTGAGTTGAGAGTTAAGACAGGAATAACAGCTCTCTTAACTGGCAATATGTTGCCTGGTTTAATCTGGTTTATGTTCCATGTGGTCACAGCCATCTCTCTCCCATTTGCAAGCCCTTATTTGAATTTGGGCCCCCTCACCAAAGTTACTGCAGCTATTATCCGATTAGTTTGGTGGATTGATTATGTCAGGAATTCATGGGTTTTTAATTTTTTCTGGGAAGCGGTTGCATGGATCCGGAGCTATCGTACTCTAACTGCGTGTTTCTGGAGTTATTTCAGTAATAGTACTTACTGTGAGGTAACGAGTGCAAGGGAAATTTTCTCCCAACCCATCACCCAGTTTTTTGAGGCTACCCCACTGGTTCTCAAGGATTTCAGATCTGTTTTAATTGCCGCTGTTATTATACAGTGGCTGGTGTTGCTGATAGGCCTGTTTTACTTAGCATTCAGAAACAAGGGAATATTGGCTTGGACGACAACTCTGATACCTGCCCCAGGGACTAGGGATGTTGCTCCAGAACCTACCTCTGCCCCAGGGCCTAGGAATGCTGCCCCAGAACCTGCCTCTGCCCCAGGGACTAGGGATGCTGCCCCAGAACCTGCCTCTGCCCCAGGGACTAGGGATGCTGCCTCAGAGCCTGATGCTGCCCCACAGCCCACTGCAGAAATGAGCCACCCAGAGTGGGTGGGGGCTCTAGTGAAGGATATAGGCCAAATGCTGAAAGAGCAGAGTCAGATGTTGAAGGAGCATAGCCAGATGATGAAGGAGTATTTTTCTCCAGCTGGTGAGAAACCCTCCCCCTGCCCTAAAGAGGGAGAGTCAGATGGTGCTGCAGTGGAACCCGTAGATGTTGTATCTGTCCAGGTTCCAGCTGGATCACAGCAGCAGCCACAGCCAGCAGCAGTTGCTCCTGTGGAAACTAGGAAATCTAAGATTAAAACGAGGCACTTAGATAATGGGGATCAGCAAGGAGGGTCCTCACAACCAGCAAGGGAGCCAGAGGCTGAGATTGTCACCGAGTCCCTCTCATACGATAGTCTCCGTAACCTGCGTAAAGACATTGCTCGGCGGGGCCGTGAGCCTTTTACAACTTGGTTACTCCGGATCTGGGACCTTATGGGAACAGGTGTACAACTGGATGGAACTGAGGCCAGGAATTTGGGATCATTGGCCCAGGATTCAGGTGTGGACCAGATATTCGTAAGGGAGCAAGGCCTCCTTTCCCTCTGGGACCGGCTTTTAATGAGTGTGATAGAGAGGTTTGTACACAGAGAGAGAATGCAGGAGCACCACCGTAGGATGCGCTGGAAGACCCTTGAGGAAGGGATCCAGCAGCTGAGAGAGACAGCAGTATTAGAGGTACTCTTTGGGAGGGATGGACAGCATGACAATGACCCTGACAAGGTCAAGTACACAGGGCAGATGTTATGGAACTTGGCAACCTTGGGTCCATCTCAATATACCACCTACATAGCAATGATTAATGCTGATAACCATCCAGAGACAGTGTGTTCTGTTGCCAACAAACTCAGAAATTTCGAGAGCATGATGAATGGCCCAATGCAGGCTAATGTCTCTGCCGTGGCCAGGGACCTCCAACAGGTCGAAGATAGGATGAGGGATATGAGGGAGGAGATGATGGAGAGAATTGAGGAGGTGAGGAAGATCAGCGTAGCACCAGTACGAGTCACAGGCCCCCAAGTGAGAGCTTCACGTCCCCCAGCTAGAGAGAGAGGGTACACCTCACGAGCTGACCTGTGGTTTTTCCTGCGAGACCATGGGGAAACATGGGAAAATGGGATGGGAAACCCACTTCTGTCCTGGCAGCACGGGTGCGTCAGCTCAGGGAGGGAAATGCTAACCGAGGGAACCGCACTAAAATGAAGGTAGCTTCAACCTCCCACAAGCAAGGTGCGGGGTATTACAGCAAGGAGGATGTTCTGTCAGATCCCCTGGAAGGAACCTCCACTATGTATGCCCAGGAAAGAAATAATAACCAGGGCTAGAGGGGCCCTGCCTCTAGCCAGGGAGAGGCATGGGATGAAAGGATTTATTGGATGGTGTGGGTGCGATGACCTGGCACATCAAAGCCACAGAAACATAAAGTGCTAGTTGATACTGGTTCACAATGCACCCTGATACCATCAGAACATGTGGAGAAGGTACCTGTTTCCATTGTTGGGGTGACGGGGGGATCACAGGAATTCACTTTGCTGGAAGCTGAGATGAGCCTGACAGGGAAGGGGTGGCAGAAACATCCAATTGTAACTGGCCCAGGGGCACCGTGCATTCTAGGCATAGACTTCCTCAGGAACGGCTACTACAAAGACCCAAAGGGGTTCAGGCGGGCTTTTGGAATAGCTGCTGTAGAGACAGAGAGCATTAAGCAGTTGAACACCTTGCCTGGACTGTCAGAAAACCCCTCTGCAGTAGGACTCCTGAAAGTGACAGAGCAACAGGTGCCAATTGCCACCATGACAGTGCACCGCCGACAGTACCGGACAAATCGAGATGCTGTGATCCCCATCCACAAAATGATCCGTGATCTCGAGAGCCAAGGGGTGGTCAGCAAGAGCCACTCACCCTTCAACAGTCTTATCTGGCCTGTGCAGAAATCTGATGGAGAATGGAGACTGACCGTGGACTATCGGGCATTGAATGAAGTGACTCCACCGCTGGGGGCTGCCGTGCCGGACATGCTGGAACTCCAGTACGAGCTGGAGTCCAAGGCAGCAAGGTGGTATGCCACCATTGACATTGCAAATGCATTCTTCTCCATTCTTTGGCAGCAGAGTGCAGGCCGCAGTTTGCTTTCACCTGGAGGGGCGTGCAGTACACCTGGAACCGACTGCCCCAGGGGTGGAAGCACAGCCCCACCATCTGCCACGGACTGATCCAGGCTGCACTGGAGAAGGGTGAGGCTCCAGAACATTTGCAGTACATCGATGACATCATTGTGTGGGGGGACACAGCAATGGAGGTATTTGAGAAAGGAGAGAAGATCATCCAGATTTTGCTGGGAGTCGGTTTCGCCATTAAAAAGAGCAAAGTCAAAGGACCTGCCCGAGAGATCCAGTTCCTGGGAGTGAAGTGGCAGGATGGACGGCGCCAGATCCCCACTGAGGTCATCAATAAGATCACTGAAATGTCCCCACCAACAAGCAAGAAGGAGACACAAGCATTTCTAGGTGCAATCGGCTTTTGGAGAATGCACGTACCTGAGTACAGCCAGATTGTGAGCCCTCTCTACCAGGTCACTCGCAAGAAGAATGATTTCCACTGGGGCCCTGAACAACAGCAAGCCTTCGCCCAGATCAAACAGGAGATCGCTCATGCAGTGGCCCTTGGCCCAGTCAGGACAGGACCAGAGGTAAAGAATGTGCTCTACTCTGCAGCTGGGAACCATGGTCTGTCCTGGAGCCTTTGGCAGAAGGTGCCTTGTGAGACCCGAGGCCGACCCCTGGGATTCTGGAGCAGAAGCTACAAAGGATCTGAAGCCAACTACACTCCCACAGAGAAGGAAATCTTGGCTGCCTATGAGGGAGTTCAAGCTGCCTCAGAGGTGATTGGCACAGAAGCACAGCTTCTCCTGGCACCCCGACTGCCAGTGCTGGGGTGGATGTTCAAAGGAAAGGTTCCCTCTACCCACCACGCCACCGACGCCACATGGAGCAAGTGGATTGGCCTCATCACGCAGCGCGCCAGAATTGGCAACCCGAATTGCCCTGGGATTTTGGCGATAATTACGAACTATCCAGAAGGTGAATATTTTGGTCTCGCTGATGAAGAGGAGCAGAAGCAAGTGACCCGGGCTGAAGAAGCTCCACCGTACAACCAGCTGCCAGCAGATTAAACACGCTACGCCCTTTTCACCGATGGTTCCTGCCGCATTGTGGGGATGAACCGGAAGTGGAAATCTGCCGTATGGAGCCCCACACGACAGGTTGCACAAGCTACCGAAGGAGAAGGTGGATCGAGTCAACTTGCTGAACTCAAAGCTGTTCAGCTGGCCTTGGACATTGCTGAGAGAGAGAAATGGCCAAAGCTCTACCTTTACACTGATTCGTGGATGGTAGCCAATGCTCTGTGGGGTTGGCTGGAAAGGTGGAAAAAGGCTGACTGGCAACATAGAGGAAAACCAATCTGGGCTGCTGATGAGTGGAAAGACATTGCTACTCGGGTAGAGAAGCTCCCCGTGAAAGTCCATCATGTGGATGCCCATGTTCCCAAGAGTCGGGCTAATGAAGAACATAGGCACAACAAGCAGGTAGATCAGGCTGCTCAGATAGAGGTCTCAAAGATAGACTTAGATTGGGAACACAAAAGAGAACTGTTCCTGGCTCGATGGGCCCACGATGCCTCAGGCCATCAGGGCAGAGACGCCACCTATATGTGGGCACGAGACCGAGGGGTGGATCTAACCATGGACAGCATCTCTCAGGTTATTCATGACTGTAACACATGCACTGCCATCAAACAGGCCAAGCGGGTGAAGCCCCTCTGGTATGGGGGGCGATGGTCCAAATATAAGTATGGAGAGGCCTGGCAGATTGACTATATCACACTGCCTCAAACCCACCAGGGCATGCGCTACGTGCTGACCATGGTAGAAGCCACCACCGGATGGTTGGAGACCTACCCTGTGCCCCACGCCACTGCCTGGAACACCATCCTGGGCCTGGAAAAACAAGTCCTCTGGAGGCATGGTACCCCTGAAAGAATTGAGTCAGACAATGAGACTCATTTCAAAAATAGCCTTATAAACACCTGGGCTAAAGAACATGGCATCGAGTGGGTGTACCATATTCCCTACCATGCACCAGCAGCTGGGAAAGTCGAACGGTGCAATGGTCTGCTTAAGACCACCTTAAAGGCACTTGGTGGGGGGACCTTCAAGAACTGGGAGATCCATCTACCAAAGGCCACATGGTTAGTGAATACCCGAGGTTCCACTAACCGAGCAGGCTCTGCCCAGTCTGAAGGCCCTTGGAAGCAGCAGATGGAGATAAGGTTCCAGTGGTACACCTGAGAGGCATGTTAGGGAAAACTGTCTGGGTGAACTCTGCTTCCAGCAAAGACAATCCTGTTCGTGGATTGGTTTTCACTCAAGGACCAGGTTGCACTTGGTGGGTGATGCAAAAGGATGGAGAGACCCGATGCATACCCCGAGGGGACCTTGTTCTAGGGTGAACTATCTATGATACTGTGCCTATAACTACATGTATGTATATAATTTAAAGGTTTCAATATGATGTAGCATGTTGGCATGGAAAAAATTCGGGGTGGATAATGTTGGGGGTTGAGTGTTTTTCTGTTACTGTGTCAATTGAAAGAATTTTTCCCATTATCATGCCAATGGAGCTGGCCGGGTTACACCCAGGAACTCTGATGAGTCCAGACAAAGGGGGTGGGTGGGAACGGCTCCCGGAGGGGCATCTGAGGTTTCCGGGAGGGGACTCGTTTTTTCGACGAGCTCGGAGGAGGACACCCGGATCTTCAGCTCACGCGGCCGGAGCACAGGAGAGCCAGACCCTCTGTGATCACCTGCCCTGCATCTGCCTCGTTCCAGCCTCCTGCCTCTGCGGACACAGCTGATCACCCGGACACACACGGTGAGCGAGGAGCCGCCGCTCCAGCCCGTTCCCACCGAGACCGGCGTGGCCGCTGCCGCCCCACCCCCCTCCCTCCTGCCTCCGTTCTCGTCTGCCCTCGGCAGATCCGGACTGGGACTAAGCACAGAAACAGCGTGCTTGCATCTAAAGGGACTGACACTGAGTTATCTATTTCGTTCTGTTAGCAATTTTAACTGTTATTGTTTTCTGCTTGTACAGTTAGATATATTAGTAAAAGGGCTGTTATTCCCACCCCCTTATCTCTGCCTCAGAGTCGTTGATTCAAAACAATTATAATACTTGGAGGGGGGGAGTGGAACCAAAGTCTCTATTCCAAAGGGAAACTTCTGCCCTTACTGGCAGACACCTGTCCTTTCAAACCAGGACAGGATGTCACCCCCATCTCATTCCCATAGGACGTTCATGGATGGATCTCACCATTATCCAATTCCCACAGGTCCCCAGTATTCATGTGTTCAGAAAAGTGGAACATGAGATTCTTACATTGCCCTGCTGGGGATACAGATTCTACCCCAGCTCATTGGGATCAGCTGGATGAAGGGGCATGAAATCTAGGATCAGGAGATAGAGTGGGACAGGATCGTTTCCAACAGCAATGGGAACGCTTCCACACCTGGGCCAGGATCAAGGTACTGCTGGAGGAGTGGGAGAAGTAATGGTGCTGGGTAGAGCATCAGTACGGGGGCTTTCAGATAACCCAAAGGTGCTACAGGACAGATTGGCATCCAGGAGGGAAGCTCAAAGCTTGGGAGGAAATCTCAGGGAGACTTCCAAGTGTCCCAGTGATGGCATTGGAGTAAGGGAGATGCAGCTCCTTCCCTGGCTGCACTGGCAGCATTGCCCACAGCCAGGCACTGGGGACAGAGTCACCCTGAGCCAGCTGTGCCCCCTCCCAGAGCCCCCAGTGCCAGGTAGCTGCTCCCAGCCCTGTTCTCTGTAGAGGGAACTGGATCTGGGGCTGCACAGCTGCCCCATGGCTCTGCTGCAGCTCTGCCTGCACAGAAGGGGCTTCATGCCTTGGACCCTCAGCCCTGAGGGCAGAGGCTTGGCTGGGGGATAGAAGGGAGGGAGCTTGTTCAGAGGAGGGGCTGCACTGCAGGGGATCCTATGGAGATCTCTAGACTCTCCCTGCCACAGGGTTTTGTTTTCTCTCATAGCCTGATCTTCTCTCTGCTTCCTGGAGATTTTCATCCTGCAGGTGTTTCCCTGCCTGATGTCTCCCTGCCAGCACTCACAGCCCCCAAATCTCTGTGCACTCTCCTTGGCCCTACAGAATCCTGCCTGTTTGCAGGGCACTGGCTGGGGCAGGTTCTCTTTGCAGATGGGGGAGAAAGGACAGGTCAGACTGAGCCTGATGGGTCCAGCAAAGAGGATGCTGGTGCTGTCCTTGGGCTTAGGAGTGGCTGAAAGCACTTTAGGAAACTCCTGCAGAGCATTCAAAGTTGGAGTTCAGTGCCTCCAGAATTTAGAAAATGAAGAATTTGTGTATCATTTCTCAGAATGTTTCCTCCTGAACTTGTCTCAATCCGAGACACTCCCCCGTTCCCCAAGGGTAGGAAATGGTAAACAAAGATTCAGGAAATTTCATTTTATAAGAAATTATTGTCTTGGAAATACCCCTGGACTCAGCTGAAGCTCTGAGCGTGTTGTCGTGCCTCACACTCGAGACAGTAAGAGAATGTATTTACAGATTCTATAGACAATGGGATGTTCCAGCTTCAGGAGATCTCTCCAGGAGCTGCAGCTGCCTTGTCCTGCAGCCAGAGGCTTCCTGTGTCAAGGGCTGGGAGTGTTTCTGCCCCAGTTACTTCTCAGCATCTTCCCAGCCCTGACAGACTCAAGCTCTCTGTGCCTCTGTGCTGTGCCCAGGGTGGCTGCAGGCAGTGACCCAGCCCTGCTGGGCTGTGCACAGGAGCTGCTCCTGGGCAGAGCTCTCTCTGCACTGCTGCACTTGCCAGGAGCTGCCTCTGTGCCAGGAGCTCAGCCAGCTCAGCAGCACAGACACAGCACAAGGACTTCTCCTGCGGGTTGGGTGCTGAGTCCCTGAACATCAATCTGTGAAATAGAGTTGAAGAAACCTCTCAATAATTCAAAGTTACAATCAATCTCAAAAGTTTATTCAAGTTTTAATGGGTCCCACTGTGAAAAATAACTGAGAAAGTGTCCCCAGGTTCCAGTTAGAGCAGAACTCTGGTGGCACTGTTGACAGGAGGGGACAAACAAGGGAAAGGTTTCTCTGGTGCTGAGCAAACCTGGATGTTTTAGGAATGCAAAGGGCCAAGGCCTGAGCCCCAGCCCCTGGCAAGGCACATCCTGTCCCTCCCTCTTTGCTCAGGGCTCTTCCCGGGGCACTGGGCTCTGAGGATGTGTGATACCAAGGGCAGGACCATGGGGCAGCCCCTGCCAGTCTGCTGAGCAGGGGCAAGGAGGCAATGAGGCCCCAGCACAGCAAGGTTCACTTGTCCCCTGCTGGCCTCAGGCCCAGGGCCAGCAGCCATGGCCCAAGTGCTGCAGCAGTTGGCTCTGGCAGGGCCTTTCAGCTGCTGCCCATCCCTGTGCCCTCTGCAGCCCAGGCTGTGCTATGGTGTCCATGCCCTGCGCCTCTGTCCCTGCAGGCGTGGTCAGTGGGTGTGGTCAGTGGGGTGTTGGCACTGGTTTCTAGGATATGGGTGTGGTCAGTGAGTGTGTGTAGTGGTTATGGTCAGTGGGTGTGATCATTGGAGGTATGGTCATTTGGGTGCTGAGTGGGATGTGTTCAGTGGGTAAGCTCAGTGGGTGTGATCAGTCAGCAGGTGATCTGTGTGTCACCTGTTCCTATTTCTGTTCCATCATTCTTGCTCTGATGAGGATGGATCCTTAGCCACTTGGAGGATGCTGATGAATTTTACTACTCCAGAGGCGTCTTCTTTCTTGAGCTCTTCAGTTCTGGAATTCAGTGACAAAGGCTCATAAACATTTGTTAAAAACACCCATAAGAAAAGCTCCTGGGGATAATTTAATAAAGTTTTCAAATCTTTGGTGGTTAATTAGATAGATTTCAAAAGTGTATTCCAATAAATATACTAAATTGGAAACAATGCTGAGAGAAGTGATTTCTCCTGGTTCTTTTACTGTTTATAGATGAATATCAGAACTGTCCAACTGATATTGACTCCCAACACTTTCTAATGCAGTCTGAATAGATATGAAAATCAAGACCCTTCATGATTGATAATCAATCACACTTTGTCCCCATCCCCTCCTCACCATTTCCCTGATCCAACCCCTCAGACTCCTGTGGACCAGGAACAGTGCAACCAGCAGGCCCAGAGCAGTGATTCTTCCCCTTTGCTCAGGAGTGGATGGGCAGCACCTCAAGTGCTGTGTCCACTTCTGGGCCCCCAATTTAGGAAGGACATGGAGGAGCTGGAGAGTGTCCAGAGAAGGGCACCAAGGGTGGGGAGGGGTCTGGAACACAAGTCCTGTGAGGATCAGCTGAGGGAGCTGGGGATGTTTATCCTGGAGGAGACTCAGTGGAGACCTCATCACCCTCTATAACTTCCTGACAGGAGGGTGCAGCCAGGTGGAGTTGGGCTCTTTTTCCAGGGAACAGTTACAGAACAAGAGGACATAGCCTTAAAGCTGCACCAAAGAAGGTTTAGGCTGGACATTAATAAATATTCTTCACAAAGAAGGTGACTGGGCATTTGAATGGGCTTTCCAGGGAGGTGGATGAGTCCCTGGAAGAGTTTCAGCATAGACTGGATGTGGCACGGAGTGCCATGGTCTGGGTGACAGGGTGGTGTTAGTTAGTTGGTTAGTTAGTTAGAAGTTCAAGATGTATCATTACAAGTTTGTGAAGTGTTATATCATTAGTTGAAAAATTGACATGGCAGCAAAGCCATGGGAAGAAAGCAATTAATGATTGGTGTAAAAGACGTTAGCAAAGTTCATAGAAATATGTGATTGGCTAAAAAACTAATCTAAGGCATTGTATCTAAGAATGAGATGGCTTCTGATATTATGGCATTGGATGTAACACCTTTAACGTCTCACCGTTCTATGAGACTGGTGCAATAAAGCAATGAACTGTCCTTTACAATGTCTCTGAGTTGCCCATCTTTTGTTATAATGATCTTCTGACAGGCATATTTTGGATATCAAGCCTGCCAATTGGAATGAACAGGCATTCAAAGATACCAGGTCTACCCAAAAGAAATCAATAGGGATTTAGAGACACCAGGTCTACCCTGCTTAAGTCTAGGTGGATTTAGGGACACCGAACCTATCCATTGAATTCAACAAGACTTTTGTGGAACTTTGGTGCTAAAATGGGACAATTTGGGTAAGTCTGGGGGAAATGTTTGGCTTAATTCCAGGAATTTCCCTTCCAGGATCATGATGCTGATTCTGTGGAAGTCCTGGATGAATTCCTGGAAGCCAATTCCGAATCCCTGATCCCACACCTGCGACCTGTGCTGGAGCTGTGCCTCCAGGTAAGCCCAAAAATCTCCATTTTCAGTTCAAATTCTGGGAATTCTGAAGCCAAAATCGAGATTTTTAGCAACAAAATTTTTGGGGCACTGGGTTTAGCCATTGAAGTTAATGGGAATTTAGGGACAAAATAAATAAGGATATTTGGGACACCAGTTCTGGGGGGACCTAGGGGTTTTGGGTCATCCAGTTATTCAAGAGGTACCCAGGTGTATCCAGGTGATTTTTGGGGATGTCCAGGTGATGTTTGGAGCACCCAAGTGTCCCGACTCTCCTGGATGGGCTGGGAAAAGATAATGGCCACTGTTGCATCCTTTCAGTCAACGTGGACACAGATCACCCTCCGTGATGGGGAGGCTGTCAGAGAGCACTTGAACATTCAGGGTTACCCCAAAACTCCAGGCGAGGGCCCCAGAGGTGGGAGGGAGCCCTGAGTTACCTCAGGAGAGGATGCAGCGCAGGTACACCCAGGCGCTTTGGTCTGTATGGTCAGTGCAGATGGCATTCTGCACCAGCTCCAGTTCAGAGATGGGCAAAGAGGGCGCCCCAAAATCTCAGGGGAGCAGTGGGGTCACCCAAATTGATGCACAAAAAAACTTTATAACCCACAAAGTAAATTATAGGTATGTATTTTATTCAGCACTGAGGTGTAGGGGGGATAGCTCCTCCAAAAACATGCACACCTTTGGTGACCTGCACCTCTCTTTTTATTCTCTACAAGCTAAGATTGCACAATGCACCTAATACATATTCATTTCATATGCCCCCTGCCCCTGCTTCGTATTAAAATTAGCTCCATGGCACTTTGTGACTGCACACTGCTCCTAGTTGGTTGTTCTGGTGGCTGTCTGGGATGAAGTAAGCAGTCTTCCTCTCAGTTTGCACTTTTAGCCTCACCTTCTTTGCATATTACTCTTAAGTTCCTTTCCAGACCTTGATCTGTTTTTGCTGGCTCAGGGATCTAAGAAATCCTCGTTATCTGGAAGGGGCCTCTCTCTTCCATCCTGTTTGCATATTCTTGGCCCTCTCTTATCTTGAAGCCTTGCTCTGTTCTCCTGTTCTTGCAAAGATAGTGAATGTTAAACACTCAGAGAATCTTGTTAGTCCTCTTCTAGTTAAAGCATCCTCCTGTATTTTTATCCTTAACTCATTGCTTTTAATTTTAATTCCCCCTGTTTCAGTTTCACAATGACTCCTTCGTCCTATGAGCCCCAGAGCTTCATCCTTGACCCCTGGTTCCATAGGGGTCTGCAGTCACAATGGTCCCCCTGAATCCATGAGGCACAAGAATGTCACAATGGTCTCTTTGGTTCCATGAGGTTCCATGGTGTCCTGGATCTGCTGCTCTCCTTGTCACAACTGACCCATGGTTCCATGAGGTTCCACAGAGTCACGAAGGTTGCTGTCAGAGACTGGATGAGATCAATGTCCCAGATACCTTGGGATGAGCTGCCAGTCAGTCACACAGTGGACTGGTGCTGACCCAGGCTCTGATTGCCCGAGCAATCACAAGTGCCACCTGGGGGAGGCCCATGAAGGCCCAGGGGCTTAAAAAATCACAGAGCACCTTTTCAGTCCAAGTCCCTGCCTGCTCCTGTGGTCTGTGTCACACCAAAGGAAATGCTCCACACTTACCCCTGGAGCCCCAGCCCAGCTCCTGGGTGACCAAATGACCAAAAGTCCTACCTGGGGGAAGGATCCAGGAAGACCAAGGAGAATTTAAGGCAGACCACTAGGCAAGCATACATCTTGGCCCTACCTCCTCTTGGGACTTCTGTCTGAACAGTACTGGAATCCAAGAGTGTGCATCTCTGTATCCTTTTTGCCTTTCTCTCTGTGTTTTCTATTTCTTCTGTTTCTGTCCTCTTCCAAATTTTGAGTAACTTGGGGAAAGGGGTATTACTAGACAGCGCCATCAGCTGCTGAGATCCTGCCTGCTTCCCCCTCCCCCCAGAGTGGCCAGACGGGCCCATGGTGTAGCTGGAATGCTGCCCCTGATAAGTTTTTCCAAAATCCCCTGGGCCACGGGGGAAGGGAGGCCATAAGCCTGTGAGTGCTGCCTCAGAAGTTGATACAGTCCTCAAAAACAGTTATAGGAAACCTGTAAGTTGAGAAAGGGATTTTTACACAGTGATCAGATTTATATTCTCCTGAATGGCTGATTCACTGTGACACCGGGCCGGGAGAAAACTGTTTTATTGTGGAAAAATTCTAGAGGGTGCACTGGCAATTTGGGCAATGCTAAATCCACGACAAACTCAATATTGAACTCTTCTTTCTTGACCTCTTCAGTTCAGGGATTCAGTGAGAAAAACTCAAAAGTACTTGTTCAAAACACCCAAACAAGAAAAGCCCCTGGGAATAATTTAAGTTTTCAATTCTTCTCTGATTAATTAGAAAGATTTCAGTAGTGTATTTGTTATGGGCTGATGTTTGGACTGGCTCCTCTCCTTGCTTCCCCCGTGCAGCTGTCCAAGTTTAGGACAAATTTGGGGAAAAAGAGCTCCAAAGGGCCCCCCCCCTTTCTTTTTTACAATTCCTTCCTTCACTGAGCTCAGAAAGAATTGTTCTTGTGGTGAAAATGGAAAAAACTTTTTTATTAACAAAAATACAAAAGAAACACTCCCCCAACCCAAACCCAGATGAGACGAACCCAGCCGGTCCTTGCCGGGGAGAGCGGCAGAGCCTCCCAAGCCGACCTCCAGCAGCGGCCCCCGAAGTCCAGATCCTTGTCCTCCGGAGTCGGTGCAAAACCCTGGAGCAGGGAGAAGGGAGAGAGGGGGAGGGGCAGCCGGGAGCAGGCCCAAAGCAAGCCCAAGACAAGCTAAAGCGAGCCCAAGACAAGCAAAAGCAAACCCAAGACAAGCCAACACAGGGGCACAGACAAAACAGCTGGGGGAAAAGGGAAAAAAAACGGCCAAAGCAGCCAGGGGAGGGGGTCACAGCTGAGCAGACGGCAGAGAGCAAGACACAGCCCACAACCGAAGCGCAGCAAGAGAGAGAGAGCCGGAAAACACCAACCTAGATAAAACCATCCGAGGGAGGGACCGGCAGCTGCACGGGGGAAGCAAGGAGAGGAGACAGTCCAAACATCAGCCCATAACATTCCACCCCTTATCCCATATCGTGATCATTGACACACGATTGGGATACACACTCACTAAACACGATATGAAAATTTCCTCTGACTTGCTTAAACCTTCAATACTTACACATTTCTTTCTATTCATAGAATCTAGTATACAATGGTGGCAACACTCAACAATAACATTTGTCAATACTTCATCCTATAGTCAGATCTCCCTGAGGTACACAGCGGGTTGTTCCATCCTTCTGCATTATCCACCAAGTACATCCTGGTCCTTGAGCAAAGGCAATCCCACGAATGGGTTTGCCTGTACTCGAGGCAGGATGAATCCATACTGTCTTACCTAGCAACCCTCTAACATGGGCCACTGGGACTTTGTCTCCGTCTACTACATTAAGGCCTTCAGACTGGGCGGGACCTGCTCGGTTGGTGGAACCTCGAGTGTTGACTAACCAAGTGGCTTTTGCCAGGTGCTTCTCCCAGTTTTTTAAAGATCCCCCACCCAATGCCTTTAATGTGGTCTTCAACAATCCATTGTACCTCTCCACATTACCTGCAGCTGGTGCATGGTAAGGGATATGGTACACCCACTCAATACCATGTTCCCTAGCCCAGGTGTCAACAAGCATATTTATAAAATGCGTCCCATTGTCTGACTCAATTCTCTCAGGGGTACCATGCCTCCAAAGGACCTGCTTTTCCAGGCCCAGGATGGTGTTGCGGGCAGTAGCATGGGACACAGGGTAAGTCTTCAACCATCCAGTGGTGGCTTCCACCATGGTCAGCACATAACGTTTTCCCTGGTGGGTCTGAGGCAGTGTGATGTAATCAATCTGCCAGGCCTCCCCATACTTGTATTTGGACCACCGTCCACCATACCAGAGGGGTTTTACCCGCTTGGCCTGCTTGATGGCAGCGCAAGTGTCACAGTCATGAATGACTTCGGTAATGCTGTCCATGGTAAGATCCACCCCTCGGTCTCGTGCCCACTTATAGGTGGCATCCCTACCCTGATGGCCTGAGGCATCATGGGCCCATCGAGCCAGGAACAACTCTCCCTTATGTTCCCAATCTAAGTCTATCTTTGAGACCTCTATCTGTGCAGCCTGATCTACCTGCTTGTTGTGCCTGTGTTCTTCATTAGCCCGACTCTTGGGAACATGGGCATCCACATGACGGACTTTCACGGAGAGCTTCTCTACCCGAGTGGCAATTTCTTTCCACTCATCAGCAGCCCAGATTGGTTTTCCTCTACGTTGCCAGTCAGCCTTTTTCCACCTTTCCAGCCAACCCCACAGAGCATTGGCTACCATCCACGAATCAGTGTAAAGGTAGAGCTTTGGCCATTTCTCTCTCTCAGCAATGTCCAAGGCCAGTGTTATGGGTTATGTTTTGACTAGCTCCTCTCCCTACCCCCCACCATGGAGCTGCCGGCCCCTCCCCCGGGCTGTTTTATATAGCCAGGTGTTTTTCGGCTTTTGGGGGCTTTTTGCCGCTGCTTTCGCTGCTGCTCGCTGCTGCTGCTTTTCCTACTGCTTCGGCTGCCCCCCTGCCTCCATTCCCTTCCCTGCTTCAGCTGCTTTTCCCCCCCCCAGCTGCCTAAACTGCCTCTCTCCACCCCCCCCCCATCCCTAAGATTTGCACCGGCTCCAGACGAAACGGATCTGAACTTCGGAGACCACCTCTGGAAGTCTGCCAAAGAAGCTCTGCTGCCCTTCCCGGCGAAGATCTGCCGAGTTCATCTCAATCTGGGTCTGTGCTGGGAAGTGTTTCTTTTGTATTTTGTTAATAAAAAAGTTTTTTCCACTTTCCCCTGAAGAAAATTCTTTCCGAGCTTGGTGAAGGAAGGAATTGTAAGGGGGGGAGGGGACCCTTTGGAGGTCTTTTTCCTAAAATTTGTCCCAAACTTGGACAAATTAATTTGGTGGCCCGTACAGGGAAACCAGAAAAGTGGAAATAACTTTATTCTAATAATATTTTGTTTTCAACTGTTGGTATTGGTATGTCTATTGAATCCAGAATGTCTTTTGTTGTGGGAGCCTGCCTGTATGGGTGGTTATTAAGTTTCTTTGAAGTGTTAATACCGTTGTGGTCATTGGGCTTGTTTACCTATCCAGAGATAGCTCCGGTGCTCTCTTTAATATGAAGTTTTTGTATTAAAGGGGTATTAACCAAAATACTCATCGGGCTAGCCTTGGTGATAATGGCATATAAGAGATTTATAAGAATGTTAGAATCAGCTTCAGGAATATATAAATCATGACTTGTGTTATTTCTTAGAGGAGAAGCAGGAAAAGAGGATTTTCTGCCCTTATTTCCTTTCCTCTCCTCTGAATTAGTTACATCTGTATTAGAAAATATTCAGACCTCCCTGAATATTAAGGACATAATCTTTTTGGCAGTTAATTTGTTAAGTCTTTGTTGCACCATTTGCAGTTAATACAAAATTAAGGCCGAGATTTCTAAAGGGGCTGGGAGGACTCCTGATTTGGGAGTCAAGCTGGGCAGGAGGAATCTTGAGTGGAATGGCAAATGGGAGAAAATGGGCCAGATTTTAAAGGAGTTTTCTGACCCCATAATTTGGGAACTCCCATCAGAACAGATTCAAAATCCGATTGAGGTTGCAAGGTACTTAAAGGGGAAGTGTCAGGATGGTTCTAAAGAGAAAAGGATTATTGCAGTGAGCTGGGCCCTGGCACATGCATATCGTACCCTGCTAGGCATGATAGAGCAGGAGACAGAGGACAGGGAACAGGGAGATAAATTATCCCCTATCCCAGTGACTCAAGTTGCAGCCAACCCCCTAGGCCAAAACCCAGCAGCTAAACTGGAGAACAAGCCCCAACCAATGGCTGTGGCTACTAGTACGAGAAGTGGGAAATGCACCAAGAAGACTGATAGGCTAGTGGAAGATGATGATGATGATGATGCTGGAGAGGGACCTTCAACACCTCCTGATGTAAAATCAGGAGTTAAAACAAGTAATGGAAGAGCAGAGACTAATAATGAATCCCTTTCCCTGAAGGATCTTCGTGGTTTAAGAAAAGATTACACCCGGAGACCTGATGAATCTATTATTAGCTGGCTGGTTCGTCTCTGGGATGCAGCAGGGGAGGCCACAGTTTTGGATGGCTCTGAGGTGAGACATTTGGGGTCTCTGTCTCATGATCCTGTTATCGACCAAGGTGTGATGAGGGGAGCTAACCCTCAAAGCCTTTGGGCACGGGTCCTGGATAGCGTGGCACAAAGATATCTCTGTGCAGATGACTTATATGTGCAGCAGACCCGATGGAAAACCATAGAGCAGGGGGTCCAACGCCTCAGGGAAATGGCAGTAACAGAAATTATTTTTTCGGATGACGTAACAACTAGAAATCCAGACCTGGTACCATGCACACCGGTGATGTGGAGAAAACTTGTGCGGCTTGGGCCACCTGAATATGCGTCTGCCCTAGCGATAATGAAGAGAGATGAGGTGTATGAGACAGTACTCGATATGGCAAAGAAGCTTCGTGCATATGCGGATGCAGTACATGGCCCGACTCATGCTAGAATTGCAGCTGTGGAAACACGCTTGCAAGACTTAGAAGATAAAATAGAGAAAAATCATCGGAAACTCAGGGAGGAGATTAAGGAGGACCTCCTCCAAATTTCAGCTGTACAGATTAGAGACCCTGGTACCCAACGCAGACGTTCCCCCAGTTGGGAGAGGAGGTACCCTCCTTGAGCTGAATTGTGGTTTTTCTTGCGAGATTCTAGAGATAACATGAGAAGATGGGATGGGAAGCCTACGGCTGCTCTGGCAAAACGAGTGCGGGATTTGAAGGAAGGAAAGATTGAAAGAGGAAGTTCCACCAGAAGGAAAGCCGCTCCTGTCTCTCGCAGCCAAAGTGCTGAACGTGATACTGATAATGACATGTCTGATCCTCTTGAGGGAACTTCTAAGATGTATGCACCAGAAAAGAAGGAGAAACAGGCTTAGAGGGGCCCTGCCTCTAGCCAGGGTGAGGCGAGGGAAAATCGTGTTTATGGGACTGTGTGGATTCGATGGCCTGGCACTTCGAAACCACGGAAATATAAAGCTTTAGTGGATACAGGTGCACAGTGTACGATACTTCCATCAAGACACATGGGAGCAGAATCTGTTTCAATTGCTGGTGTGACAGGTGGATCGCAGGACTTCACCCTGGTGGAAGCGGAAGTAAGTTTAACTGGAAAGGATTGGAAGAAACATCTTATTGTGACTGGTCCAGAGGCCCCATGTATTTTGGGCATAGATTACCTTCGGAATGGGTATTTCAAGGACCCAAAAGGACTAAGATGGGCATTTGGAATTGCAACTGTGATGGCAGAGCGCATCCGGCAATTGAACACCTTGCCTGGACTATCTGAGAATCCAATTACAGTAGGACTTCTGCAGGGAGAAGAACAACGAGTACCAATTGCCACTTCAATAGTGCACCGCCAGCAGTACAGAACAACTCGAGATGCTGTGATTCCTATTCATAAGATGATCCGAGTGCTGGAGAGCCAAGGGGTGGTTAGTAAAACCCACTCACCTTTCAACAGCCCCATTTGGCCTGTGCGTAAATCTGATGGGGAATGGAGACTGACTGTGGACTATCGGGCATTGAATGAAGTGACTCCACCGCTGAGCGCTGCCGTGCCGGACATGCTGGAACTCCAGTACGAGCTGGAGTCCAAGGCAGCAAGGTGGTATGCCACCATTGACATAGCAAATGCATTTTTCTCCATTCCTTTGGCATCAGAGTGCAGGCCTCAGTTTGCTTTCACCTGGAGGGGCGTGCAGTACACCTGGAACCGACTGCCCCAGGGGTGGAAGCACAGTCCTACCATCTGTCATGGACTGATCCAGACTGCACTGGAAAAGGGTGAAGCTCCGGAACATCTACAATATATTGATGATATCATCGTATGGGGAAACACAGCAGCGGAAGTGTTTGAGAAAGGAGAAAAAATTATTCAAATTCTCCTGGAAGCCGGCTTCGCCATCAAGAAGAGTAAAGTTAAAGGACCTGCTCGGGAGATTCAGTTCCTGGGAGTGAAGTGGCAAGATGGACGGCTTCAGATTCCTACTGATGTTATTAACAAGATTACAGCTATGTCCCCACCTACTAACAAAAAGGAGACACAAGCTTTTCTAGGTGCCATCGGTTTTTGGAGAATGCACATTCCTGAGTACAGCCAGATTGTGAGCCCTCTTTACCTTATTACCCGCAGAAGAACGATTTCCACTGGGGCCCTGAACAGCAGCAAGCCTTTGCTCAGATTAAACAGGAGATTGCCCATGCAGTAGCCCTTGGCCCAGTTAGGAGGGGACCAGATGTGAAGAACATACTTTACTCAGCAGCTGGGAGCCATGGTTTGTCTTGGAGCCTGTGGCAGAAGGTGCCTGGTGAGACCCAAGGCCGACCCCTGGGATTCTGGAGCAGAAGCTACAGAGGGTCCGAAGCCAACTACACTCCCACAGAGAAGGAAATCTTGGCTGCCTATGAAGGAGTTCAAGCTGCCTCAGAGGTGATCGGCACAGAAGCACAACTTCTCCTGGCACCTCGACTGCCAGTGCTGGGGTAGATGTTTAAAGGAAAGGTTCCCTCTACTCACCACGCCACTGATGCCACATGGAGCAAGTGGATTGCCCTCATCACGCAGCGCGCCCGTATTGGTAACCCAAATCGCCCTGGGATTTTAGAGATAATCACGAACTGGCCAGAAGGTGAAGATTTTGGTCTCGCTGATGAGGATGAGCAGAAGCAAGTGACCCGGGCTGAAGAAGCTCCACTGTACAACCAGCTGCCAGCAGATGAAACACGCTACGCCCTTTTCACCGACGGTTCCTGCCGCATTGTGGGGATGAACCGGAAGTGGAAAGCTGCCGTATGGAGCCCCACACGACAGGTTGCACAAGCTACTGAAGGAGAAGGTGGATCGAGTCAACTTGCTGAACTCAAAGCTGTTCAGCTTGCCTTGGACATTGCTGAGAGAGAGAAATGGCCAAAGCTCTACCTTTACACTCATTTGTGGATGGTAGCCAATGCTCTGTGGGGTTGGCTGGAAAGGTGGAAAAAGGCTGACTGGCAACGTAGAGGAAAACCAATCTGGGCTGCTGATGAGTGGAGAGACATTGCCACTCGGGTAGAGAAGCTCCCCGTGAAAGTCCGTCATGTGGATGCCCATGTTCCCAAGAGTCGGGCTAGTGAAGAACACAGGCACAACAAGCAGGTAGATCAGGCTGCACAGATAGAGGTCTCAAAGATAGACTTAGATTGGGAAGATAAGGGAGAGTTGTTCCTAGCTCGATGGGCCCATGATGCCTCAGGCCATCAGGGTAGGGATGCCACCTATAAGTGGGCACGAGACCGAGGGGTGGATCTTACCATGGACAGCATTACCCAAGTCATTCATGACTGTGACACTTGCGCTGCCATCAAGCAGGCCAAGCGGGTAAAACCCCTCTGGTATGGTGGACGGTGGTCCAAATACAAGTATGGGGAGGCCTGGCAGATTGATTACATCACACTGCCTCAGACCTGCCAGGGAAAACGTTATGTGCTGACCATGGTAGAAGCCACCACTGGATGGTTGGAGACCTACCCTGTGTCCCATGCCACTGCTCGCAACACCATCCTGGGCCTGGAAAAGCAGGTCCTTTGGAGGCATGGTACGCTTGAGAGAATTGAGTCCGGCAATGGGACTCATTTCAAAAATAAGCTTGTCAACACCTGGGCTAGGGAACATGGTATTGAGTGGGTGTACCATATCCCTTACCATGCACCAGCTGCAGGTAATGTGGAGAGGTACAATGGATTGTTGACGACCACATTAAAGGCATTGGGTGCGGGATCTCTAAAAAACTGGGAGCAGCACCTGGCTAAAGCCACTTGGTTAGTCAACACTCGAGGTTCCACCAACCGAGCAGGTCCCGCCCAGTCTGAGTGCCTTAATGTAGTAGACGGAGACAAAGTCCCAGTGGCCCATGTCAGAGGGTTGCTGGGAAAGACAGTATGGATTCATCCTGCCTCGAGTACAGGCAAACCCATTCGTGGGATTGCCTTTGCTCAAGGACCAGGATGTACTTGGTGGATTATGCAGAAGGATGGAACAACCTGCTGTGTACCTCAGGGAGATCTGATTATAGGATAAAGTTGTACACAAATATTATTGTTGAGTGCCACTACCATTGTATGCCAGATTTTATGCATAGAAGGAAATGTGTAAGTGACAAAGGCCTGAGCAAGTGAGAAGGAGGAGATGTGTAAGTGTTGAAGGTTTTGAGCAAGTCAGAGAAAGTTTGTGCCTAGTAAGTGTGTATCCCAATCGTGTGTCAATGATCACGATATGGGATAAGGGGTGGAATGTTATGGGTTATGTTTTGACTAGCTCCTCTCCCTACCCCCCACCATGGAGCTGCCGGCCCCTCCCCCGGGCTGTTTTATATAGCCAGGTGTTTTTCGGCTTTTGGGGGCTTTTTGCCGCTGCTTTCGCTGCTGCTCGCTGCTGCTGCTTTTGCTACTGCTTCGGCTGCCCCCCTGACCCCCTTCCCTCCGCTGCTTCAGCTGCTTTTCCCTCCCCAAGCTGCCTAAACTGCCTCTCTCCACCCCCCCCCCCCCCCCCATCCCTAAGATTTGCACCGGCTCCAGAGGAAACGGATCTGAACTTCGGAGACCACCTCTGGAAGTCTGCCAAAGAAGCTCTGCTGCCCTTCCCGGCGAAGATCTGCCGAGTTCATCTCAATCTGGGTCTGTGCTGGGAAGTGTTTCTTTTGTATTTTGTTAATAAAAAAGTTTTTTCCACTTTCCCCTGAAGAAAATTCTTTCCGAGCTTGGTGTAGGAAGGAATTGTAAGGGGGGGAGGGGACCCTTTGGAGGTCTTTTTCCTAAAATTTGTCCCAAACTTGGACAGCCAGCTGAACAGCTTTGAGTTCCACAAGTTGACTCGATCCACCTTCTCCTTCAGTAGCTTGTGCAACCTGTCTTGTGGGGCTCCATACGGCAGCTTTCCACTTCCGGTTCATCCCCACAATGCGGCAGGAACCGTCGGTGAAAAGGGCGTAGCGTGTTTCATCTGCTGGCAGCTGGTTGTACGGTGGAGCTTCTTCAGCCCGTGTCACTTGCTTCTGCTCCTCTTCATCAGAGAGACCAAAATCCTCACCTTCTGGCCAGTTTGTAATTATCTCTAAAATCCCAGGGCGATTTGGGTTACCAATACGGGCGCGCTGCGTGATGAGGGCAATCCACTTGCTCCATGTGGCGTCGGTGGCATGGTGAGTAGAGGGAACCTTTCCTTTGAACATCCACCCCAGCACTGGCAGTCGGGGTGCCAGGAGAAGTTGTGCTTCTGTGCCAATCACCTCTGAGGCAGCTTGAACTCCTTCATAGGCAGCCAAGATTTCCGTCTCTGTGGGAGTGTAGTTGGCTTCGGACCCTCTGTAGCTTCTGCTCCAGAATCCCAGGGGTCGGCCTCGGGTCTCACCAGGCACCTTCTGCCACAGGCTCCAAGACAAACCATGGCTCCCAGCTGCTGAGTAAAGTACGTTCTTCACATCTGGTCCCCTCCTGACTGGGCCAAGGGCCACTGCATGGGCAATCTCCTTTTTAATCTGAGCAAAGGCTTGCTGCTGTTCAGGGCCCCAGTGGAAATCATTCTTCTTGCGGGTAATAAGGTAAAGAGGGCTCACAATCTGGCTGTACTCAGGAATGTGCATTCTCCAAAAACCGATGGCACCTAGAAAAGCTTGTGTCTCCTTTTTGTTAGTAGGTGGGGACATAGCTGTAATCTTGTTAATAACATCAGTAGGAATCTGACACCGTCCATCTTGCCATTTCACTCCCAGGAACTGAATCTCTCGAGCAGGTCCTTTAACTTTACTCTTCTTGATGGCGAAGCCGGCTTCCAGGAGAATTTGAATAATTTTTTCTCCTTTCTCAAACACTTCCGCTGCTGTGTTTCCCCATACGATGATATCATCAATATATTGTAGATGTTCCGGAGCTTCACCCTTTTCCAGTGCAGTCTGGATCAGTCCATGACAGATGGTAGGACTGTGCTTCCATCCCTGGGGTAGTCGGTTCCAGGTGTACTGCATGCCCCTCCAGGTGAAAGCAAATTGAGGCCTGCATTCTGCTGCCAAAGGAATGGAGAAAAATGCATTTGCTATGTCAATGGTGGCATACCACCTTGCTGCCTTGGACTCCAGCTCGTACTGGAGTTCCAGCATGTCCGGCACGGCAGCGCTCAGCGGTGGAGTCACTTCATTCAATGCCCGATAGTCCACAGTCAGTCTCCATTCCCCATCAGATTTACGCACAGGCCAAATGGGGCTGTTGAAGGGTGAGTGGGTTTTACTGACCACCCCTTGGCTCTCCAGCTCTCGGATCATCTTATGAATAGGAATCACAGCATCTCTCGTTGTTCTGTACTGCCGACGGTGCACTATTGAAGTGGGAATTGGTACTTGTTGTTCTTTTTTTTGCAGAAGTCTTACTGTAATTGGATTCTCAGATAGTCCAGGCAAGGTGTTCAATTGCCGGATGCGCTCTGCCATCACAGTTGCAATTCCAAATGCCCATCTTAGTCCTTTTGGGTCCTTAAAATATCCACTCCGAAGGTAATCTATGCCCAAAATACATGGGGCCTCTGGACCAGTCACAATAAGATGTTTCTTCCAATCCTTTCCAGTTAAACTTACTTCCGCTTCCACCAGGGTGAAGTCCTGCAATCCACCTGTCACACCAGCAATTGAAACAGATTCTGCTCCTACGTGTCTTGATGGAAGTATCGTACACTGTGCACCTGTGTCCACTAAAGCTTTATATTTCCGTGGTTTCGAAGTGCCAGGCCATCGAATCCACACGGTCCAAAAAACACGGTTCTCCCTTGCCTCCCCCTGGCTAGAGGCAGGGCCCCTCTAAGCCTGTTGCTCCTTCTTTTCTGAGGCATACATCTTAGAAGTTCCCTCAAGAGGGTCAGACATGTCATTATCAGTATCACATTCGGCACTTTGGCTGCGAGAAACAGGAGCGGCTTTCCTTTTGGAAATTTTTTCTTCCTTCAAATCCCGCACTCGTTGTGCCAGAACAGCCGTAGGCTTCCCATCCCATCTTCTCATGTTCTCTCCAGAATCTCGCAAGAAGAACCACAACTCAGCTCGGGGAGTGTACCCTCTCTCCTAACTGGGGGAACGTCTGCGTTGGATATCAGGGTTTCTAATCTGTACAGCTGAAATTTGGAGGAGGTCCTCCTTAATCTCCTCCCTGAGTCTCCGATGATTTTTCTCTATTTTATCTTCTAAGTTTTGCAAGCGTGTTTCCACAGCTGCAATCCTAGCATGAGTCGGGCCATGTACTGCATCCGCATATGCACGAAGCTTCTTTGCCATATCGAGTACTGTCTCATACACCTCATCTCTCTTCATTATCGCTAGGGCAGACGCATACTCAGGTGGCCCAAGCCGCACAAGTTTTCTCCACATCACCGGTGTGCATGGTACCAGGTCTGGATTTCTAGTTGTTACATCATCCGAAAAAATAATTTCTGTTACTGCCATTTCCCTGAGGCGTTGGACCCCCTGCTCTATGGTTTTCCATCGGGTCTGCTGGACATATAAGTTATCTGCACACAGATATCTTTGTGCCACACTATCCAGGACCCGTTCCCAGAGACTTTGAGGGTTAGCCCCTCTCATCACGCCCTGGTCGATAACAGGATCATGAGACAGAGACCCCAAATGTCTCGCCTCAGAGCCATCCAAAACTGTGGCCTCACCTGCCGCATCCCAGAGACGAACCAGCCAGCTGATAATAGATTCATCAGGTCTCCGGGTTTAATCTTTTCTTAAACCACGAAGATCCTTCAGGGAAAAAGACTCATTATTGGTCTCTGCTCTCCCACCAGTTGTCTTGACTCCTAATTTTACATCAGGAGGTGTCGAGGGTCCCTCTCCAGCATCATCATCATCATCATCTTCTACCGGCCGATCGGTCTTCTTGGTGCGTTTCCCACTTCTTGTACTGGTAGCCACAGCCATTGGTTGGGGCTTATTCTCCAGTTTAGTTGCTGGGTTTTGGCCTAGGGTGTTGGCAACAACCTGCGTAACTGGTATAGGAGACAATTTATCTCCCTGTTCCCTCTCCTCTGTCTCCTGCTCTATAGTGCCTAGCAGGGTGCGATATGCATGTGCTAGGGCCCAGCTCACTGTAATAATCCTTTTCTCTTTAGAACCATCCTGGCACTTCCCTTTTAAGTAGCTTGCAACCTCGATTGGATCCTGAATCTTTTCAGTTGGGAATTCCCAGATTATGGGGTCAGAAAATTCCTTTAAAATCTGGCCCATTTTCTCCCATTTGCCATTCCACTCAAGATTCCTCCTGCCGAGCTTGACTCCTAAATCAGGAGTCTTCCCAGCCCCTTTAGAAATCTCAGCCTTCATTCTATATAGACTGTAAATGGTGCAACAAAGACTTACTAAATTAATTACCATAAAGATGATTTCCTTAATACTCAGGGAGATCTGAATGTTTTCTAATAAAGATGTAACCGATTCAGAGGAGAGGAAAGGAAATAAAGTGAATATGATATAAACTATATACTGTATACTATATTGAAAACAATGCAGAGAGAAGTATTTTGTCCTGATTTCTTTTCATATTTATTGATTGATACCAGCAATGTCCAATTGATATTGGACCCCTGAATCTTCTAATGAAGTCTGAATAGATATGAAAATCAAGACCCTTCATGGATGACAAAAAATAACACTTTGTCCCCACCCCCTCCCTTTAATTCCCTCATCCAACACCTGGAATGACAATGGATCAGGAATGGTGTGGCCAGCAGGAACAGGACAGTGATTCTTCCCTTGTGTTCAGCACTGGTTGGGCAGTACCTCAAGTGCTGAGTCCAGTTCTGGACCAAAAATTAGGGAAGACATGGAGAGGCTGGAGCATGTCCAGAGAAGGGCACCAAGGCTGGTGAGAGGTCTAGAACACAAGTCTTGTGAGGATCAGCTGAGGGAGCTGGGGATGTTTATCCTGGAGGAGGCTCAGGTGAGACCTTATCACTCTCTGCAACTCCCTGACAGGAGGGTGCAGGCAGGTGGAGGTCAGGCTCTTTTTGCAGGGAACAGTCACAGGACAAGATGACACAGCCACAAGCTACACCAGGGGACAATTAGGCTGGACATTAGGAAATATTCTTCACTGAAAAGGTGATTGGAATGGGCTGCCCAGGGAAGTGTTTCAGGATAGACTGGATGTGGCACTGAGTGCCATGGTCTGGGTGACAAGCTGGTGTTGGGTCACAGGTGTAACTTGATGCTCTCAAAGTTCTTTTCCAGCCTGGGTGATTCTGTGATGATTGTGACTCTGCAGGGCCCTGGGGAAGCAAGGGGCCATTGTGACACTGAAGAACCAAGGAGAGCCTTGTGAGAGCCTGGAGCCAATGGAATCAAGGGGCCATTGTTCCACTGCCAGGACTCTTGGAACTAAGGGAACAATTGTGACACTGTGGTGCCCCATGGAACCAAGGGTCCCTCATGAGACTGCAGGATATTGTGGAACCAGGGCTCCATTGTGACACTGCAGCACCAAGGAATTCCTGGTGGTACTCGGAGGCCTCATGGAACCAAGGGGCCAATGCTGCTCCTCATGGACTCAGGGAATGAAGGAAACATATTTGACACTCTAGTGCCCCGTGGGACCAAGAGGCCATTGTGACACTGTGGGACCAAGGAGAGCATTGCTGCATTGTGAGACCTCGTGGAACCAAGGATCCACTGTGGCACTGCAGGGCTTTGGGGGACCAAAATGACTTTGTGACACTGTGGAGCCCAGGGATCCAAAGGACTTTGGGACATCAAGGGGTCCCATGGAACCAAAGGGGCATTGTGACAAAGGGAGGACTCATGGAATCATAGAGACCATTGTGACATTCTAGGGCCTGGTAAGACCGTGGTGACACCATGCTGGGTGTGTGTGGGTCTTCTGGAGGGTAGGAGGGCTCTGCAGAGTAACTTGGACAGGCTGGATCCAGGGCCCAAAGCCAACAAGGTGAGGTTCAACAAGTCCAAGCGCTGGGTCCTGCACTTTGGCCACAACAACCCCTGCAGTGCTACAGGCTGCAGATAGACTTCTAGACAGCAGCCAGGTAGAAAGGGACCTGGGGGCACTGACAGACTGCAGGCTGGACATGAGCCAGCAGTGTGTCCAGCTGGCCAAGAAGGCCAATGACTCCTGGCCTGGATCAGGAATGGTGTGGTCAGTAAGGTGTGGTGGTGCAGGGCTGGAGGTACCATCGAGTACAGAACTGATACCACTAGATCCAGAGATGGGGAGGAGATGGAGTGGGCCTTCAGGTATGAGAGGAATGTTGCATTTGTCTTTACAAACAAATTGTAGATCTGTTGGTAGGTAAAGTTAGCACCTAGAGATAAAAGAAACAATGGGAGGGATTACACTGATTGATGAATGGAAAAAGAGATTTGCCTTTACAAACAAACTGTAGGTTTGCTGGTAAATAAAATTGGGTAACAGAAAATGAAAGAAGCAACGGGGAGGGGGAAAACTGAATTCTACAAGAATTAAAAATTAAAAGGGAGGATTATACATTAGAGGGGAATGTCAGGTGTCAGGTGTTCCTGGAAGTCTGTGCCTCTCGAGTACCTCAGCCAATGGGGAAAGAGAGAGGGAAAAGCGGCCGGTAAATTAGGATAAAAAGGGAGGCTGCGTCCTCCAAAAATTCGAGAGATCCCAGGGGAATGCTCCATGGCCTCTCCCTTTATTCGAATAAAGCAAAAAGGACTCCTCTGTCTCCTTTTGGGACATAAACCTCTGGTGTTTGTGGATTAATTTCCCTTACAATTTGGGGGCTCTGTCCGGGATATTTCCACCGTCCGGGGCGACAGGCAGCAGTGGAGCTGAAGGCGTGCCTCACCCAGTTTCGGTGATCAGCTCCCCGGGGTGCCGGCTGGCACCGGGCGATTGATTGGGTTCCCGAGACTGTCCAGGAGACAGACGAGTGGCGGACCAGGGGTCCGTGAAGCGTCCACAGTGAAGGACTACTGAAAATCTCACTGATGAGTAAAATGGGATCCTCGGGGAGCAAACCTGGGAGGGCGCCCATGGAGGGCAGCACAGGTGAAACGGGGAACCCATGGAGGGTTGGAAGGGTGAAGCCGGGAAAGGGATGCTGCAAAAAGGATCCCATAATACCCCCGGAGAGTCCCTTGGGGAGAATGCTGAGGTCTTGGGACAGATTGTGTGTTCACCCAGGAGTAACTAGGGAAATAATGGTAAAATATTGCTATTTTGTGTGGCCGGAGTATAAATTGGAAAAGGGGCTTTTGTGGCCATGTTATGGCTCAGATAAAATTCATTTGTGTCGTATTCTGTGGAGGTATTTAGAGGAGAATTAGAAAGGATGGATTGAAAGGGAATGTAGATTAATATGGGTTAGACAAGCAACAGGAGAAATCTATGTGTTAAGAAAAAGAAATGGAGAAGAGGAAAAAGGAGAGGAGGACGAAAATGGTGAGGATTGGGATGTTTTTCAGCACCTTCTCCCGCCTTGTCCTCTAGTGTTGCCAGCTGACCCAGGGCCAGCTGCAGGTTCCCTGTATCCTCAACTTCCAGAGCAAAGGGATCATGGAAATGTTATTCCTACAGCCCCACCTGAGAATAACGATGTTACAGGGGGAAGGGAGCAGCATGTGGTATCACCCCCTAGAACTAGAAGAGGAACTCAATTTAGGGCATCAGAAACCCCCCAAGAGACAGGGGTGCACCAGATGCCACTCCGTCAAGTTCCTTTCGGGGGTCAAGGAGGAGGATTTGGGTTTGTGATTGTACCACTTACTACCCAGGATATAAGAGGGCTGAAAAAAGAATTACCCCCGTATTTAGATGATCCAATAGGGGTGGGGGAAAAGATAGAAGAATATTTGGGAAATGCGGATTATACATGGAAGGATTGGGATTTTCTGTTGGGAATTTTGTTTGGGTCATCAGAGAAATGAATTATTTTGCAGAAAGCTCGGCAGCTGTGGGAGGATGAACATCCACAAGCAGCAGGTGGGACTGGACCCAATGCTCCTACTGTGGATGATGCTATCCCCCAGGCAGACCCTCAGTGGGACCAAAATAACCAGGCTAGCTTGGCTTGCCTCGTGATTACCGTGCTTATCTGATCAGGGCAATCAAGTCAGCTGCTCCCAAAGCTAACAATGTAGCTAAGGCTATGTCGTTAGAACAGGAGAAACAGGAAAGTCCCTCTCATTGGTTGGAGAGGATTACGGATGCCTTGAGGAAACATGGGGGGATGGATCCTGAGGGGCCAGCCTTTGACACATTGCTGAAAGTGCAATTTGTTACTAAGGCTTGGCCTGATATAAGGAAAGGAGTACAAAAAGATGAAGAGTGGCAAAATAATCCTCTGGAAGAATTGGTTAGAAAAGCACAGCAGATATATGTAAGAAGGGATGAGGAAAAGGCAAAGGCTAAGGCAAAGATGTGAGCAGAGTTTTTGCAGCCCCGGAGGAATAAACCGCAGGGTCCAAGGGGTCCTCTGGGACAGAGGGGCCGGGGTCGGCCACAGGGAAGTGGCAGAGGCATTCCCTCTTCGGCAGGGGAAAGCCAACCCAAACCACGGCTGGGGAGGAACCAGTGTGCTATTTGCAGGGCAGAAGGGCATTGGAAAAATGAGTGTCCGCAGAAACAGCTGGACCCTCAGGAGGAGGAAGTCCAGAGGATAATGGAAATGGATTGTTAGGGGTGTCAGGAGCTCCTATTATACCAAGGACCCACCACTCAGGAGCCCTTGATATCTTTTAAGGTGGGTCCGGATCGAGAGGAGGTGTGTTTTTTGGTAGACACAGGGGCCTCCCGATCCACCTTAAATTTTATACCTAGGGGGGGGAAAATTGTCAAAAAGATCTCTGGTTATTCAAGGAGTGAGTGGAAAGGATGAGCGAGTGTATTTTATTCAACCACTGTTAATCGATGTGGGGGACAGGTTTGAACTGCATGAATTCCTGTTTGTTCCTAATTGTGATTGTAATTTACTGGGAAGAGATCTGATGGCTAGAATGGGAATGCAAATTAGTATTGTAAGAAGTGAAACGGAGTCCAAAACTGTAGTATCTTTGTGTAAAATATCTGAGAAGGCTTATACTGAAATAAATCCGGAAGTGTGGGCAGCCCCAGGGAAATATGGAAAACTAGATATAGAACCTCTCCAAATTACTTTAAAGCAACCGGGACAAGTGGTGTCTAAAAAGCAATATCCTCTTTCAAGGGAGGGAAAGAAGGGGTTACAGCCTGTTATTGAGTCCCTGCTAAAAGCAGGTCTTTTGGAGCCGTGTATGTCTCCTTATAATACCCCTATCCTGCCGGTTAAGAAACCAGATGGAACATATAGAATGGTGCAGGATTTAAGAATAATAAATGAAATTGTCAAACCAAGGTATCCTACAGTTCCGGATCCATATACAATCCTGAATCAGATCCCTTCTTCACATCGGTATTACTCTGTACTGGATTTGAAGGATGCTTTCTGGGGGTGTCCGATTACAGAAGACAGTAAACAATATTTTGCCTTTGAATGGGAACAGGAGGAAGGAGGGAAGACGATAAAACAACAGTTGACATGGACAGTCTTTCCCCAGGGATATACAGAGTCACCGGTTTTGTTTGGACAAGCTTTGCAGAAAATATTAAGAGAGTTTACTCCACCCTCCGGAGTTAAGCTGTTGCAGTATGTTGATGATTTGCTGTTATCGGGAGAGCAAGAAAAGGTAGTTGAAGAGGCTACTGTAAAATTGCTTAATTTCCTTGCAAAAAAGGGACTTAGAGTATCCAAAAAGAAAGCTCAGTTAGTAGAAATGAAGGTCAAATATTTGGGAAACATTCTGACTGAGGGGTTACGGTGTATTGACCCAGAAAGAATAAAAGGGATTTTGCAAATACCATTACCCCAGACTAAAAAGGAGCTACGGCAATTTTTAGGGTTGGTGGAGTACTGTAGAGCCTGGATCGAGGATTTTTCGGTTGTGGCTAGACCTTTATATAACTTCTTAATCCAAAACACTCCTAATGTCGTGGTATGGACCCCGGAAGGAGAGCAAAGCTTTAGAAAATTAAAAGACAAATTAGTTAACGCCCCAGTCTTAGCTCTTCCAGATGCAGAAAAGGAATATCAACTACATGTGGATGTTAAACTGGGACATGCTAAAGGAATTTTGGTACAAGAGCATGGAGGGACACGAAGACCTGTCGCCTATTTCTCTAAATTGTTAGACCCAGTGGCCAAAGGCTGGCCCCACTGTCTGCAGAACTGCGCAGCCACAGCTCTGATGGTGGCTGAGGCGCAAAAGCTGACAAGGGGAGGGTATCTAATTGTAAAGGTTTCACATCAGATTAAAGCTTTGTTAACTGAGAGAGCCTCTAAGTGGATAACGAGCGCTCGATTATTACAGTATGAATCTTGTTTAATGGAACAGGAGGATTTAGAATTTAAAAATGGGGAAAATTTTAATCCAGCCTCCTGTTTGAATGGCCCCGAAGAAAGGGGGAGACAGGAGGAAAGCCATGATTGTATCCAGGTTATAGATCTCCAGACTAGAGCTAGGGAAGATTTGATAGATAATCCCTGGCCTGAGGGAGAGAATGTGTTCATCGATGGGTCATCAAGAGTAATAAACGGGAAGAGTTTTACAGGATACTCTATCGTGAATGGCAAACAATTAAAGGAAGGGGGGAGGTTACCGCCCACCTGGTCAGCCCAGACAGCTGAGCTGTATGCGCTGATCAGAGCCTGTGAGTTATACCGGGATAAGACAGTGAATGTTTTTACCTATTCTAAATATGCTTATGGGGTGATACATGCATTTGGGAAACTGTGGAAAGAACGAGGTTTATTAAATTCTAGGGGAAAGACGTTAGCCCATGAAAACTTAATCTCTCGCCTATTGGAGGTAGTGAATTTACCAAAAAGGGTGGCAATAATCCACATTAAGGGGCATCAGGCAGGGTACTCAGAGGAGGCAATAGGGAACCGATTGGCTGATGAAGAAGCTCGGAAAGCTGCATTGTTGCCAGAAATCTCTAAGATCCTCCCCTTACTCCCAGTAACTGCACCGCTGCCAGAGAAACTGTCTTTCCCACCAGAAGAACTCGAGATAATTAAAAAAGAGTGGGGCAGAAGAAAGAGGAAACAATTGGTTTACAAGGGATGGGAGGCAGTGGATCCCAAAAGCTCTGGCCTTACAATTGTTAAAACAACTTCATGAAGGGAGTCATTGGGGCTCTCGAGGGTTGGCAGAAGCCTTCCTAAAAATGTATGCTGCTGTGGGTCTTTTTAGCTTGGCAAAACAAACTATTGAGGGTTGTTTGACTTGTGCTAAAACCAATAACAAGGTTACAAAGAAACTTGCCAGGGGAGGGAGGCCTTGGGCTGTACGTCCCTTCCAGAGATGTCAGGTGGATTTTACTGAAATGCCCCGAGTGGCAAGGTTTAAATATCTTCTGGTAATAGTATGTCAATTAACAGGCTGTCCAGAAGCATTCCCTACTGTTTCAGCAACTACAGGATCAGTTGTTAAAGTATTCCTGGAACAAATAATTCCAAGATATGGAATTGTGGAAGCAATAGACTCAGATAGGGGAACTCATTTTACAGGAAAAATTCTTCAAGGAGTTATGGCTGCTTTAGGGATACAATGGAACCTGCACACCCCCTGGCACCCCCAAAGTTCGGGTCGGGTTGAAAGAATGAATGGAGAAATAAAGAAACACCTTCTGAAGCTGGTGATAGAAACCAAGATGCCGTGGGTACGGCTCCTGCCCCTGGCTTTGGCAAGAATAAGGGCCAGACCCAGGGAAGATATTCAATTATCTCCCTTTGAGTTAATGTTTGGAATTCCTTATCCTTGCAGCTCTCAGCCTAATGGGGGGATAGAGATAAGTGATGTGTATTTGAAACATAATGTGCCTCGGGTACTGTCTCTTGTGAAATCTCTTCGACAGGAGGCTCAGCTGGCACAGACCCTGCCATTGGACTTTCCTGTTCACAACATCCAGCCAGGAGATTGAGTCCTAGTTAAGGAGTATAAAGAAGCACCGCTGGTGGTGAAGTGGCGTGGACCTTTCCAGGTGTTGCTGACCACAGAAACAGCCGTCAAGACAGCTGAACACGGGTGGACCCATCACACTCGGGTCAAGGTCTCTAAGGCCCCAGAGATTTGGACATCTCAGCTGAAGGAGAAGGATGGGAAGCCGCGACTGACACTCCGCAGGGGCGGACTGGAGCAGTAGCAAGTGCGTCGACATCGAGGGAAGCCTCGTGTGCCTACCCACGGACTGCCTGCTGAAATAAGTTTGTGTGGGCATCCCACCTCTCGGATCTCCAGTCACTGGGGGGCCAGCCCTTTGCTGTCACTGTTTTCCTTTATATTAAGCTGTTTCTGTGCCTTCACTCACCACAGGTGCAGAAGACAACGTGAAAGTAAAAATTAGGTTAGGGAATTACATAACCCAGTTAGAGTGTTTCTCTTAATGATCTTACCTTTATACTGTCAGTTAGGATGGGGCCAGGAATGGGAAAATAAGTTTTTAACCTTAAGAGAAGAAGTAGCAAAAACCTTTAACCTTAGCAATTGCTGGGTCTGTGGGGGGCCAGGAGGATCTGAAAACTGGCCATGGGTGGCCAGCCCAGTCAAACCTAAATGGTGGGTTAGCACCCTGAGTGAAGTCCATAATGGAACAGGATTCTGGGATGAAGAAGGAAGTCCATGGTGGCTTCATTCTTCTGAAAGAGGCACTTATTGTCTAAATAGAACAGGAAGCATATACGTGGGGAAAAGTGTTTGTGACTGGACTTCATCTTTGGGTTTAGATTGTTGGACCCCCAAATGCCTTCCTTATGATTGTTCCAGATATCAGGGCAGATGAAATCAAACTCATGTTAAGCTCTCAAATGGTAGCTGGGTAAAGTGTTCCTACCATACTTACCAGAAAGATTTGGAAGGCTGTAAAACAGTGGGAAGAAATAAGTTTTTTGACTCCTTATTTTTAAGATGCCCCCGAAATAATTCCACAAGTAGGACACATGTTGTTCATGACTATCAGTGGAAGTGGCAACACCGGAATGGAACTCGAACTCTTTTTAGCAGGTTCTGGTCCCAATCTAATAAAACAGATCTGGGATGTAACTGCAGCTGGAAACCTCATGTGGGAGCATGGAAGTGCAAACAAATACTGTGATTCTTATGGTGGGGCAACTATTCTTGGGGGACCACTAGGCCCAGGAAGCAAGCTGTATTTTGACCCCCCAGTAGATCATGAAAATTGGGAAGGTCTCTTTGCCAACGGGACGTGGGCTTTAAAGAGGCATTACTGGATTTGTGGCCAATATGCCTATCGCAGGTTACCCCCAAACTGGTCAGGAATATGTTATGTGGGGTATATCAGACCTCTGTTCTTTCTGCTACCACAAGTTCAGGGAAACCAGTTAGGAATCAAGGTATATGATGATCTAATCAGGGAAAAGCGGTCAATTGATGTATCCTTGGCTGGGGGGAGCACCCAAAAGTGGGGTAATAATGAGTGGCCACCTGAACGAATCATACAACACTATGGCCCAGCCACTTGGAATCCTAGTGAATTAATATCAGGTGCCAGAGAACCCATTTATAATTTAAATCGGATAATTAGGTTACAAGCTGTCTTTGAAATAATAAGTAACCAGACAGCTACAGCTCTTGACCTTCTTGCTGACCAATCTACTCAGATAAGAAATGCAATATTTCAACACCGGATGGTATTAAACTACTTATTAGCAGAAGAAGGGGGCGTGTGGGGCAAATTAAATGACTCAAACTGCTGTTTGCAAATAGATGACAATGGAAAGGTGGTGAAACAAATAGCAAAAGGAATAAGAAAGTTAGCTCATGTACCTGTCCAAACATGGAAAGGATGGGAATGGGACATGTTTTCATGGCTACCTGGTGGACTGTGGGTTAAACAACTGCTTTTTTTTCCTCTTATGTGCTGTAGCAACTCTAATCTTTTTACCATGCATGATCCCTTGCTTAATACAACTTATTTAACATGTGATCAAGGGGATGCAGGTTATAGCCATGCCTACTGACCCAGAGATGGCTACAAAAGGACAGAAATTGATGTCATTGCAAATAATTGCAAAACCAAAAAGGACACAAGAACAAGAAATTAAGACAATGATAGCTAAAGTTTGTAAAGACAATTGCTAAAAATAAAAAAGGAGGGATTGAGAGGAATGTTACATTTGTCTTTACAAACAAATTGTAGATCTGTTGGTAGGTAAAGTTAGCACCTAGAGATAAAAGAAACAATGGGAGGGATTACACTGATTGATGAATGGAAAAAGAGATTTGCCTTTACAAACAAACTGTAGGTTTGCTGGTAAATAAAATTGGGTAACAGAAAATGAAAGAAGCAACGGGGAGGGGGAAAACTGAATTCTACAAGAATTAAAAATTAAAAGGGAGGATTATACATTAGAGGGGAATGTCAGGTGTCAGGTGTTCCGGGAAGTCTGTGCCTCTCGAGTACCTCAGCCAATGGGGAAAGAGAGAGGGAAAAGTGGCCGGTAAATTAGGATAAAAAGGGAGGCTGCGTCCTCCAAAAATTCGAGAGATCCCAGGGGAATGCTCCATGGCCTCTCCCTTTATTCGAATAAAGCAAAAAGGACTCCTCTGTCTCCTTTTGGGACATAAATCTCTGGTGTTTGTGGATTAATTTCCCTTACAGGTAGGCAAAATCATTCAGGTAGGCAAAATTTCTGGTAAACAGGAGACCACAGCCAGGTGAGAAAGGCTTTGTGCCATCCCTGCTCAGAGGGGATCCTGAGCATAGCCCTGAAGATCTGCACATAGGAGAAAATAATGAACAGAAAACAAGTGAGTGCTAAACAGACCCTAAGATCAAGAAGCCCAAGTTCTCTGAAGTTTGATTGTGAGCACGAGAGCTTGAGGATGTGTGGGATTTCACAGAAGAACTGGCCCAGAGCATTGCCATGGCACAGGGGCAGGGAAATGTATTGGCGGTGTGCAGCAGAGCATTGAGAAAGCCACTGGCCCAGGCAGCTGCTGCCATGTGGGCACAAGCTCTGCTGCCTAGGAGGGTCACGTAGTGCAGGGGTTTGCAGATGGACACTTAGCGGTCATAGCACATGATGGTCAAGAGAAAATAGTCTGCTGACATGAAGAAAACAGAAAAGAAAACCTGAGCAGCACATCCTGCGTAGGAGATGTTCCTGGTTTCCCAGAGGGAATTGTGTATGGCTTTGGGGACAGTGGTGCAGATGGTGCCCAGGTTGCTGAGGGCCAGGTTGAGCAGGAAGAAGAACATGGGCAGCCTTGGGCTGCTCAAGATTTTTTCAAGGGGATGTGTTGCACCACAGCCCTGCCCTGGCAGGGAATTTCCTCTCTTCTTGCATCCAGTCTGGACTATCCCTGCTGCACTTTGCATTCATTCATTCTTTCTTAGGCAGTTTTACACTATATCAAAAGTTTCTCTGAAACAGCCCTTTAAACACTCTGATGGCTCTCCTCCACTGTCCTCAGTCTCCACTTCACTGGGCACAGAGCTCCTTTGTCTCTGTAATGCGGTCGCGTGCCTGAAGCCTGCATACCTCACCTTAGGAGTTCTCTGGGCCCTCTCCAAAGTATTTACAATTGACAACATTGAGCTCATAATCTAAGAAAATCACTAAAGGAACAAGACCAGCCAGACCTCTCTGTTCTGGCTACTTTTGTCAGGGAGCAATCCTTGGGCAGATAGAATCTGGAGGCCAAATCCCAGTTTTGGCCATTGGCCCTGGATGAGGAAGACAATTTTTTCCATAGGAAGTAAGGAACAGACTCAGTGTTTCAGGGGCATATGAGAGCTGACCACCAGAGTCAAAGACATCCATATCTGGTTCTCATGGCAGCTTTTCTCTGAGAGAAACCCTTGCATACAGGGAGTTTTTTAGGGGCAGTACGAATTTCAGCCATGAGCACCAGGAGGACAGAGAGTTCTTTTCCATAGGAAGGAAAGCCCAGAGCCCTGGTACTCCAGGGGCTGATGAGAGGCAGCCCTCGTCATGCAAAATTCATTTTGACCTATCTGGTGGTCCATGGGAGGCCAAGTATGCCAGACCTTTTTCATGTCCCCTTGGTTCTGTGGGAACCCACAGCATCACAATTGTCTCCATGATTCCATGGGGCCTGGCAGTGCCACAATGGTCTCCATGGATCCACGGTGCCCTGCAGGATCACAGCGGCCCTTTGGCTGCACAAGGCTCTGTAAAGCCACAATGGTCTTTTGGTTTCACAAAGCCCTGCTGTTTCACACTGGCCCTATGGGACCACGTGGCCCAGCAGTGTCAAAATGATGCCTGTGGTTCCACGAGGCCCCGCGAGGCACAGTGTCACAATGATCCCTTGGATCCATGGTGCCCTACAGTGTCACAATGGTCCTTTGGTCACAATGGACTTCTAGTTCCATGAGCTTTCATAATCTCAGCAACAGTTCTGCAGGGTCACCATGGACCCTTTGTCCCACAAGGTTCTGTAGTATAACATGGTCACCTTGTTCCGTGAGGTTCCGCAGTGTCACAATGAACTCCTTGGTTCTATGGAGCCCAGCAGTGTCACAATGCACCCATGGCTGCACGAGATTCCATAGTGTCACCATGGCCTCCTTGGATCTGCAGTATAACAATGGACCATTGGTTCCATGTGGCCCCACAGTGTCACAATGGCCTCTTGGTTCTGTGAGGCCTTTCTCTGTCACAATGTACTTTTGGTTCCATGAGGTTTCTCAGTGTCACAAGTGACCACAGATTCCATGTGGCCCCACTCTGACAAAACGGATTTTGGTTCCATGCAGCCCCACAGTGTCAAAAGGTCCCTTTGTTCCTTGGGGTTTCACATTGTCACAGGTGACTCCTTGGTTCTGTGAGGCCCTGCTGTAACCAAATCTCCAAAATATCAGACTAAGACTTCTTAACACTAATTTGGTGTTAAAGTGGGCATCATTTTTTTCAGATCTCAGGTCCAATGTGGGATAACTCCTAAGCTTATGCGGACACGTCGTTCTACACATCCAGGTTTGCTCAGCATCAGAGACACCTTTCCCTTGTTTGTCCCCTCCTGTCATCAATGCCACCAGTGTTCTACTCTCACTGGAACCTGGAGACACTTCCTCAATCATATCCCCCAGTGGGACCCATTAAAACTTCAAGAAACTTTGTACTTTAAACCTCACTTTGAGTTCTTGAGAAGTTTTTTGAGCATACTCTGAGGGACTGAGTCTTATGTAAACAGCACCCAAGCCCTGAGAAGGTCATTAAACTACTTGTGCTGTGTCTGTGCTGCTCAGCTGGGCCGAGCTCCTGGCACAGAGGACAATCCTGACAACCAAGAAGAGCTTCAAAAAGACATTTCTGCTGAGGAGCAGTTCCTCTTCCAGCCCAGCAGGGCTGAGGGCACTGCCTGCAGCCACCCCAGGTACAGCACAGAGGCGCAAAGAGCTTCAATCAATCAGGGCTGGAAAGATGCTCAGAAGTGACTGGGGCAGAATCAATCCCAGCCCTTGACACAGGAAGCCTCTGGCTGCAGGACAAGGCAGCAGCAGCTCCTGGAGTGATCTCCCAAAGCTGGAACATCCCAATGCCTACAGACTCTGTGAGTACATTCTCTGATTCTCTCTTGTCTAGAGCAGCCAGGGATGCCCAGGGCTGTGCTGCAGAGCAGGGTCCTGCAGCCCAGGGCACTGTGCTGAGGCAGGGACTCTGCTGCCTGCCAGGGACAGCTCTCAGCCAGTCCTGGGAGCTGCCCACAGCACTGGGGGACAAGATCTAGGTGGAAAGATACAGCTGGTAAGGCTTGGGAGTGTTCTCCTTGTGTGATGAAGATGCTGCATTGTTCAGGACTGCTCCCAGCATGACATTTAATTCCAGAAGATTTCCAATGAGATTTTACGGGCAGCACTGCCAGGAAGCAGCTGTGTAAAAGGGAAAATCCTTCCTTTTTTAATCTCCTGCTCTGGGTTGCCTGGATGGGAAATTTCACACTGATATTCCTCTCTCACTTCAGGATGATGAAAAACTAAGAAAATTCCTCAGATCTCAAAAATTAGGCAGTGACAAAAATCAGCACAGGACCCCTTAAATGTAGCACCTGCATTGTGTTTCCAGCATCCTTGGGGATGCTCTAATGTTGCCATGACAATTCTGCAGAGGCAGAGCTGGCCCTGGGCAGTGCCCTGTGCTGGAGGGATCTGCAGGGCAGAGCTGAGTCCCCAGGGTGGGGCTGGGCTCTGGCAGCACTGGCAGAGTCGAGCCCTGGGCAAAGGGAAGCAGCTGCTGGCAGGGACAGCTCCAGGTAGTAGAGCCCTGGGCAGGTAGTGGGGTGAAAGTGCCACCAAGATGGGCTGGGTTATTTAAAGTCTCTCCAAACTGATCTATTCCATGACTGCTTTTTCTACAGATCCCCATGCCAAGACACAGCAAATGTCCAACAGCAGCTCCATCAGCCACTTCCTCCTGCTGCCACTGGCAGACACGTTGCAGCTGCAGCTCCTGTACTTCTGCCTCTTCCTGAGCATCTCCCTGGCTGCCCTCCTGGCCAACGGCCTCATCATCAGCGCCGTAGCCTGCGGCCACCACCTGCACACCCCCATGTTCTTCTTCCTGCTCAACCTGGCCCTCACTGACCTGGGCTGCATATGCACTACTTTCCCCAAAACCATGCACAATTCCCTCTGGGACACCAGGAACATCTCCTACTCAGGATATGCTGCTCAGGTTTTTCTGATTTTCTTCTTTCTTGGAGCAGAATATTTCCTCTTGACCATCATGTGCTATGACCGCTACGTGTCCATCTGCAAACCCCTGCACTACGGGACCCTCCTGGGCAGCAGAGCTTGTGCCCATATGGCAGCAGCTGCCTGGGCCAGTGGCTTTCTCAATGCTCTGCTGCACATGGCCAATATATTTTCCCTGCCCCTCTGCCATGGCAATACCCTGGGCCAGTTCTTCTGTGAAGTGCCGCACATCCTCAAGCTCTCCTGCTCTAAATTCTATCTCAGGGAACTTGGGCTCATTGCTCCTAGTTCCTGTTTAGTGTTTGGGGTTTTCCTGTTCATTGTTTTCTCCTATGTGCAGATCTTCAGAGCTATGCTGAGGATCCCCTCTGAGCAGGGATGACACAAAGCCTTTTTCACCTGCCTCCCTCACTTGGCTGTGGTCTCCCTGTTAATCAGCACTGTCACATTTGCTCACCCGAAGTCCCCCTCCATGTCCTTGCCATCTTTGGATATGGCAGTGTCAGTTCTGTACTCGGTGGTTCCTCCAGTCCTGAACCCCCTCATCTACAGCCTGAGGAACCAGGAGCTCAAGGCTGAAGTGTGGAGACTGATCACTAAACAATTTCAGAAACAATAACTTGGTTGACAATTTCTGAAAATCTCTTGCAAAAAAAGTAAATTGTGATAGCACTTCAATGTTTGGTTGCAGGCTTTTTCTTTTTCTTTTTTTTTTTTTTTTTTTTGTCATTTTAGTTTCTAAATATTTTCCACAAATAAAGGTCATTTTTTCTGCCATTTCTCTTTCTGCTTCACTTCAAATAAACTGAGATCCACAGATTGTTTCAATAAGGAACAGTGCTCTCAGAGGCTTTCAATGAAAGAAAAAGATGTGCTAGCAAAGATTTCCCCAGAGATGCCCCTTTTATTCCCTTCTCTGGAGCTGCAGCAGCAATGTCTGTGTGCAGAGCTGGGGCAGATCAGTGCTGGAACAGCAGCTGTGCCCAGCAGCAGCAGCACTTGGTGTTGCCAGTGCTGCTCCTGTTCCACTGCCCCGCTGCCCTCCTGCCCCTCGTGTTGCTGCAGGGTCTGAGTGCTCTCAGGGACAGCAGCAGCCCTGGAGGTGGCAGTGCCAGGACTGCAGCAGGGACAGGCCATGGGCACTGCTGGGACAGCGCTGACGCCTCAGGGCAGGGCCTGGGGGCTCCAGGCTCCTGCAGCCCTGGCCTCTCCCCCAGCTCACACAGGTGCTGCATCCTTGCAGGCACAGACACGGCAGCACTGGCTCAGGAGCCCCTGTTTGCATTGCACAGAGCAGGCGTCAGCACCCCATGATGCTGCTGTGGGGAGATGGAGGTGAGTGAGCACAAATGCCATCAGTCCCTGGGGCCAGCAAGGGCTGGGGGATGGGAGGGAAACCACTCAGGTTTGTCGTGGCCTCTGCAATCAGCCAGAAAGTTTGTTCCCATGAGCTGTGAGTTTCCTGTCCCAATGCAAACCTTGTTACAAGAGCCAGGTTTGCCTGGCAGCCACCCCCAAACTGCCCTGAGCATTTCCTTGGCTTCACCAGTGATTTTTTTCCTCTTTCCTGATCCAGATTTATTCCTATTGCCTATCCCTGTCCCCTTCCCTACAAACAGCCCATCCCTGTTTGCCCTCTTTTCTCTGGCCCCACTCCCCATTTCAGTTCCTGAGTTGGCACCATGGGAATGTCCCTTGTACAGCAGGATCATCCTACAAGTGCTTCAGGAATTGTCTGCAGGCTTCTGCAGTGCCTCGTGCTACTCCCTTGCCACAGGCACCACAGGCCAGGGGGGCACATCTGGGCTGCTGTGTCTGGGTGTGGGGCTTCCTGTTATGGGCACTGAGGAGGGGCTGGAGAGGCTCTGCAGGACTGACAGGATGGGCTTTGGGGCCTGTGTGGAGAAGCTGAGGGACCTGGGATGCTGGACCTTCTGAAGAGGAGGCACAGGTCTCATCCTGCAGCTGCTCCAGGGGTGGTTTCAGAGAATCACAGAATAAGCCAGGCTGGAAAAGACCTTGGAGATCATCAAGTCCAACCTGTGCCCTGACACCTCCTTGTCCTGCTGAGCCTCTTCATCTCCAGGATAAACAACCTCAGCTCCATCAGCCACTTCTCACAGGACTTGTGTTCCAGACCCCTCACCAGCCTTATTGGCCTTCTCTGGACACACTCCAGCCCCTTCCATGTCCTAAATTGTGGGCCCGGATCTGGACACAGCACTCGAGGTGCTGCGCAACCAGTGCTGAGCACAGGGGAAGAATCACTGCCCTGGTCCTGCTGACCACACCGTTCCTGGTGCTGGTCAGGTGCCATTGGCCTTCTTGGCCACCTGGACACACTGCTGGATCATGTCCAGCCTGCTGTCCATCAGTGTTCTCAGGTCCCTTTCTGCCTGGCCACTGTCCAGCCACTCTGTCCCCAGCCTGCGGCACTGCACAGGTTGTTGTGCCCAAAATGCAGGACCTGGGTAACAAGGTCGGGCTGACAGGCCTGGATTTCCCCAGATTCTCATTCCACCCCTTCCTGGGGATTTGCGCCTCCAATCTTTTGTAACCTCCCTGGTGAGGCAGGACTGATGCTAAAAGATGGAGAGCACCTCCCCACAGTTCCCTCATCCCCCTAGTATAAATCTCAAGTGCCCCATAGAGACCTGTGAGCATCTGGGTGGTTCAGTAGGTCAGCAGCTGCTTCCTCTTGAATTACAGGTGTCTGTTCTGCTCCCTGTCCTCATCTATCAGCTCAGCAGAACACGTGTGCTGAGGACAACCTGCTTTATTTTTGAAAATATGATAAGGAATAAGCAATAAGGAATGTAGGTTGTCCTTACCACTCCTATTACCATTAATGTATTGAATAGAATAATTTTTGTTACCCTTCACACAGGTGGCCAGTTTAAGTCCTAATCGAGCTTTCACCTCTCTCATTTTCTTTCTGCATTGCTAAGATTACTGTGTCTTTTTCCTAATTATTTAGGATCAGACAAAGTATCCGCATGGGTTAGAAAAGGATACAAAAGAGGCTCTTTCAGGTCCCAGGTTTATTTCATAGCGATGGTGTGGCAGGAAAGAGACAGATCCTCTCCGGGAGCGGGGTATTCAGGAGAAGGTAATGGGAGTGGCCTTGGATGGCAGCCAATGGGGTAAGGACACAGGGGGTAATACAGGAACTCCAGGTGGGCTACAAGGTCACAGGGGAAGGTCACAGGACAGGAAGAAGGACAGGGAGCCAGGGACCAACCGGAAGAGACGGACAGGTATGCTGAATCATTCTTTATACCTCATTACAACATCTCCCCGTTTTTTGGTTTTTTTAAGTAGGGGGTGATATTAAACTAATTCTAGTCCGAATTATTTTTTTGCCCACCATTTGTAATAAGAAGGAGGGTTAGATTGTTCTATATTTGTCATCTCTATATGATTGTCTACTGAGGTAGAAGGAATGATACCATTAATGGTCTTAAAAATTAAATGACATAAGATCCCAAAAGCCATTATTACAAGGAAAATAACAACAAAGAATAACAAAATTGTTTTACAATAGAAGTCCACCACCCTGAGAACCCCCAGCTTCTAAAGAGTTCATTGAATCAATTTTCTGATTTTTTGTTAACAAGAAGACAACTTTGATGAGGTTCTTCACAGGGTTAACTGGAGAGTAGCTTTTTTCTAAAAGGAAAAACAAACATTTTAAAACATGTTATAAGTCTCTTTCTGTTGAAGGGTATTCCTTCATGAAACTTTTGGTTTTTTTTCCTCTGCGGCGTCTTCTTTTCGAAGCAACTGTTACTTGCTTCTCCTCCTCTTCTGCTGTAGCTGGAGTTTTGGGAACAAAAGGTTTAACCCACTTTTGGGGAATCCACCGAGGGCCTGAGGGAGTGGATACACATGCATAACCCCTTCCCCAGGTTATTAGCTCATAGGGACCCTTGGTTTTCCATGTTTCTGGATCCCTAATCAACACTGGTGGGTGCTGAGACAATTTAAACTGTTTACTGCTGTTAAAATGACGGACCACAGGAGGACTCATATTTTCAAATGAACAATTCAAGAAATTGATTGTGTACAGAGCTTTACAGAGCTTTTGCTGGGGAGACATCCACACAGTTGAACTGCTTTGCCTAGCTAAAACTTGTTTGAGTGTCTGGTGTGTGCGTTCGATCACAGCTTGGCCTGTAGGGGAGTATGGGATGCCTGTTTTATGATTTACTCCCCACTGCTGGGTGAATTCCAGGAACTCCTTGGATATGTATGCTGGGCCATTGTCTGTTTTTATTTCTCTAGGGATTCCCAGAACTGAGAAAGCTTGTACTAGGTGTTGTTTTGCATGTGCTGCCTTTTCCCCTGCGTGAGCTGAGGCATAAACTGCACCTGAATATGTGTCAATACTCACATGAACATATTTGAGGCGTCCAAAGCTAGGAATGTGTGTGATGTCTGTTTGCCATACCTCACAGCTGCCAAGGCCCCGAGGGTTAACCCCTGTACCCAGCGATGGCATGGCCTGGAGCTGGCAGCTGGGACAGGTGGCCACAATGGCTCTAGCCTGACTCCGTGTTAGCTGGAACTGACGGACCAAACCTGGTACATTCTGGTGATATTGCTGGTGGCTCAGCTTTGCCTGTTGGAAGATGTCAGGAAGGTGTGCCTTTTCAGCTGGAGCTGCAAGAGTGTCTGCCATACGGTTCCCTTCTGTGATCTCACCTGGCAAATCCATGTGTGACCTCACATGCATCACATAGAAGGGATGTTCTCTGTGTGAAATCAAATAGATTAGTTTTGACAGCAGCCTAAAGAGCTGCTCATTATCAATGTCTTTAAGCACTGCCTGCTCCGCTCTAGACACTACCCCAGCAACATAAGCTGAATCTGTTACCAGATTAAGAGGCTCTGAGAACTTCTCAAAGGCTCTCACAGCTGCAGCCAGTTCTGCAATTTGGAGTGACCCCTCCACAAACTCAACATCAGCTTCCCAATGCTGAGTCTGTGGGTTTCTCCAAGTCATCACCGACTTATGAGAGGCCCCTGATGCATCTGTGAACACTGTGAGTGCCTCGAGCGGTCTCCTGCTCCTCTTCTCACGAGGGATGAGATGGAATTCCTCATTAAACAACTTATGTGCTGGGCTGTGAACAGATATCTGTCCACTGTAGCTATCCAGAGATATCTGGAGGCTGGCATTGCTTTGTAGCAGATGTTCAAACATTTCTTTTGTCAGCCTTTCAGGAGAATTCTTTCCCTCTCCAGAAAGTTTAACTGGCAGGTGTATGCATGTGAAATCACAACCGGACAGTTCACGCAGACTCATTCTTGCTTTTTGAATCAACTGAGCCATAAGCTCCTGTGGTTGTGTAATAGTTTTGGATCTTTGGTGGGAGAGGAAGACCCATTCTATGATTAGGAGTGAGTCCCTCTGCCCCTCAACCCACTGAAATATTAAACCATGTAAGTGTGGCAGTTTCCCCAGAACAATGAAATTGAAAGGCAGTTCAGGCTGATAGTGGTGAGCCTGCCTCTCAGACAGAGCTTTCTGTACCTTTTCAATTGCAGCTTTTGCCTCAGGTGTCAGTTCCCTGGGAGAAACCAGCTCTCTCTCCCCTTTCAATAAATTAAAAAGGGGTTGTAAGTCCTCAGTAGTGAGGCCTAACCAAGGTCTTATCCAGTTCAACGAACCACACAAAGAGTGGAGATCTGCTAGAGTTTTGGGATTACAATTAATTTCTAATTTCTGTGGAACAATGGTCCTGGCAGTGATCTCTAAGCCCAGATACTTCCAAGGCGGCATCCTTTGAACCTTGTCATCCTGTAATTGAAATCCAGCAGAGGTTAAAACTTTAACTACTAGGTCAAGCATGTTTTGGAGTATGAAGTTATCAGGAGCACACACCAGGACGTCATCCATATAATGTAGTATTATTGCGTCTTTTCTCTGTGCACGCACAGGAGACAACAATGAAGCTACATACCACTGGCAAATAGCAGGACTGCACTTCATACCCTGTGGCAGCACTTTCCAGTGGTATCTCTTCATTGGAGCCTCTCTGTTCAATGATGGTACTGAGAATGCAAACCTGGGAGCATCTTCAGGGTGTAATGGGATTTGGAAAAAACAATCTTTAATGTCTAATACCGCCAATTGCCACTCTCTAGGTAACATAGTTGGAGAAGGCATCCCAGATTGGGGAGATCCCATGTCCTGAATTGCTTTATTTATTTCCCTAAGGTCATGTAATAATCTCCATTTGTCTTTCCCTGGTTTTTTATTACAAAGATTGGAGAATTCCGGGGGCTTGTTGTTTCTTCTATGTGATTTTTTGCTTATTGCTCCTCTACAAGTTTTTCCAGTGCCTGGAGCTTTTCTTTTCTTAATGGCCACTGAGTGGTCCAGACAGGTGTATCATTTAGCCATGTTAGCTTCTGGACCCGGCACTGCACAGTGGCCGCTTCTAAAAATCCTGAGGAGTTTTTGGAATTATCATTTTAATTCCCCATTTTGACATGGCATCTCTTCCCCACAAGGGACACTTGTAATCAATTACAAACGGACGAACACTGGCCAATTTGCCGTCCGGTCCCTCAATCTGCACAAGGCTTTTTGCTATTTTAGCCAATTTAACTCCTCCTATACCCTGAATTTGCCCAGCCACAGGCTGCAATTCCCACTGTGAAGGCCACATCCTTTCAGGTATAATGGTTACATCTGAGCCTGTGTCCAGAACACCTTGCACATGTAGATGGTCTGATTTATGTGTCAGGTTGCATGCTAGGGAAGGCTTTTCCTCACGTACCGTCTCTGCCCAGTAAACCTCTGGTGACTTATCATCTGCTGTAATATCTGCTGGAATAGGAAAAGCTTGGGCCAGAACTTGCCCCTCACTCAAATAGAAAGGTGGCTGAGAGCATTGTGCTAATATGATAACACTGGATATTTTTCCCTTTATGATCATAGGTGCTATCTCAAGTTCTAAAGGTGTGTGTGCTGTGTCTCCCACAACAAAATACTCACGCTCTGTGTGGCAAACCATCCTATCAATTAGGGGGCTCGAAACATCCACCAGGATGATAGTCCACTCAGCAGATCTGAAATGAAAATCTTTGGTAGTCTGGAGCCTAACACGGCCACAAGACTGCCTGACCTGGTCAAGAGAACATTTAACATTTACATTATCTGTTATACCCACATTGCCCATCCCCTCCTCCCCCTTTATTTTTAAGGGAGAGTCTTTTGCTAGAGTATAGCCTGCAAAATTTATATCCTGGCGCGTTATGGTGTTTATAGCAGGCCCGCGCCTCATTTTTAGTTTTTTTGTTTGTTGAATTTATTCTGTTTCCTGTTCTGAGGACAGTCTCTAGCCATATGTCCTTGCTGCTGACACTGGAAACAGGTGATGTTTTTCAGCTGCTGTGATGACATCTGTGGCTTCTTTATCTGTGGTGGTTCAGGTGCTGAAGGCTCAGGTGGTGCTGGACTCCGGGTCCTCTCTGGAGAACTGAACATCTCTGCTCTGTGTGTGCAGGCTTCTATCATCTCTGCTAGGGTTGGTTCTGGGTATAGTGGCAGACTTAGGATGACTCTCCGACAAGCTTGATTGGTGTTTTTCTCTGCTAATTCTCTAATCAGTTCTGCCTGCATGGCTGGATTATGCACCTGTCGTTCCACCTGTGCCTTTAAGCGATCTACAAAGCTTAAAAAAGTCTCAGAAGAATATTGTTTAATATTAACATAACTACTAGTTACTTCAACTGTTGGCAATTTGATAAAGGCGTTTTCAGCAGCATCACAAACCTTATCCAAAATAAATTTAGACAACAATCTAGCTTGCTTTTCAGGGCAGTGTATTTCCCCCTCCCCACATAAATGATTTAATGTAAGTTCATTATTATCAGAATCCTTAGAATGTTCAGGATTTTGGTGAAGCTCTATTAAAAGACTGCTTAAGGAACGTTTCCAAATATTAGACCATAATTCATATTCAGCTGGGGTTAGCAAACACCTGAAAAGGTCCTTTAAATCATGCGGAACAAGTTCATTTGATGTAAAAGTTGCTTTTAAAATGCCTTTAAATATTTCACTTTGTCTCCCAAACTGGTGCTGTAATTTGCAAATCTCTTTATGGTCTTGGTATGATAATGGTTGGTAGCTTCTTCTACCATTATTTCTACCTACATAATGAACCGGGGCTGAATCCAAAATACGGTCAGGTTCAGGGTTAACTGGTAGGTTAGGGGTTAATTGATTCTGTGCCTCTGCAGTCTGTGGCTGTGTAACTGAGACACATGCTTCCCCTCCCCCTCCCGCACCTGCTCCTGGGTGTGGCTCCTCCCTCCCGGTGTGAATAGAAGGGTTAGGAGACGGTGTAGGGTTACAGGGTTGGAAGAATGGGTTAAAACAGCCAGAAAAATACTGAGGTATGGGCACTGGATGCAGGAACAGATTATTTGGAGAAAAAGGCATATTGTAAGAAGGTACTACAGGTTTCTCTGTCTGCACTAGAGAAGGGTGATTTTCTAAATTAGCATGCTCAGAAGGCAAGGCTGACCGAGATGGATACAGTGGCAAGTTTGTAGCAGGCTGTTCAGAAGTTTTTAAGTCTGCATATTTCGGGGGATCTTTAGCATTAGTAGTTTCTTGAGGTATTTCTAATTTACTTTTTAATTTAGGGACAGAAGGTTCTGAATTAGGTATAGGGGGCTTTAAAGAATTTTCCTGTGGTTGATCATTGTTTTCTAATTGTGATAATTGTTTGTGAACATTTAAAAATATAGGCAAAAATAAAGCAGCAGTGATATCACCTTTCTGTATTTTAGAAGTTAATAAATTTCCAACAGTGTCCCAAAATAAAATTGAATTGATATTTTGCTTCTCAAATTCTATAATTTTTCGAGACAACCAGCCAACAAACTTTCCAATCTGTTTCTTAGAAATTACAACATCCTGTGCATCTAACATTTCTTTAAGCTGAGAAATAATACTCCTTTGCTGTGCAGAGAATTTCCCCCCATTCCGATATTATAAAAACAAAATGCACAAGTCCCGTGCTCTCGCAAAAAGTTACACAATAGCAGTTAGTCGCAAACCCAGGTGATGTTTCTGTGTGGAGGTGCTGGGCTTTGTCACAACACGTGGCTGCCGTTATGGCAACACAGCCGTTCCCGGGGAAACCCTCCTCAGGGAATGCCCCGCGCCTGTGCTCACAGCAATAAGGCAGGACACGCCAGGCAGAGCTTGGCCGAGCACGTGTAATGCCGGCGGGTTGCGCAACACCGCGCACGTGCTCCCTGCTCCACACTGTAACTGCCGCCGCCTCTACCACCCCGCAGGGTACACCCCCCCCACGGGCCTGGAGCCACCCCGTCTAAACCCCCCCCTGTACCTCGGGGCTAAATTGGGGTTCACTTACCTCTCTCAGACGAGGCGCGGTCCCACCAGTAACTCAGCGAAAGTTCTAACACAAAGACGGCTCCTCTAGTCCCTCAGAGGAGTTCCCCGTCCCGTCCTCGTGTGCTCGGGGCTGGTAAAAGCAGCTCCGAAGTCGCAGAGGTAGATGACCAGCACAGACGGCCTTTTAAAGTCCAAAAAAACTGGGACTTCCAGGCAAATAGGGTCTTAAAAGTAAGCCCATGTCAGGCGCCACCTGCTAAGATTACTGTGTCTTTTTCCTAATTACTTAGGATCAGACAAAGTATCTGCATGAGTTAGAAGGATACAAAAGAGGCTCTTTCAGGTCTCAGGTTTATTTCATGGCGATGATATGGCAAGAAAGAGGCAGATTCTCTCTGGGAGAGGGTTATTCAGGAGAGGGTAATGGGAGTGGCCTTGGATGGCAGCCAATGGGGTAAGGACACAGGGGGTCTGGGTTCAGAATACAGGAACTCTAGGTAGGTTACAATGTCACAGGGGAAGGTCACAGGACAGGAAGAAGGACAGGGAGCCAGGGACCAACCGGAAGAGACGGACAGATGTATGCTGAATCATTCTTTATATCTCATTACAACACTGCATGACCGAGCGACAGCCTTAAACAATTCCTGAGTTTCCTGCCCCTCTGTCCAAAGATGATGCAACCCCTTTTTTCCCTGTGTTCTTGGAAAAAGCTCCATGGCAGCCAGGCCAGTCATTTTCCTCACTAGCTCACTTTTGGCACACAGGGACAGGCTGCTCCTTCTCCTTCAAAATTTCTTTCTTTCAGTGTGTTCATCATTCCTGGACCCCTTTTGTTTTTAAGGATGTTATCCTTTAAAAAATTCAATACCTGATTTGGCACTCTCTACACAAATCTAAATCCTCAATAGGCCAAAGTCTTCTCTCCATTATTGCAGGTAGAACTTTTGTTTATGCCTCTACTTCTTTCACAGAATAATGAAAACTCAAATATTTCATGGTTACTGTACCCCAGGAAGACACTGACCACCACATCTCCCACCAGTCCATCTCTGTTTGTGAACAGCAGGAGACAGAGCTTTCCTTGGGCATGTTCTTCTGTCCTGGGGGTCTCTCTGGTGGTCCCTGGTGGTCGTGGACCCCAATGTTCCAGTGGGCCTGGCTGAGCTGGCAGGACACTGAGGCTGGTGAATTCCAGTTCCCCTTCTTACACAAGGGGCATTGTGTGGTTTCCAGAGGCCAGTGGTTTTGGAGGACAAGCACTGTGTTAGCTCACCTGGTGTGGGCAATTTATCATCTGTTAACATGAGGTCACAGAGTGGGCTATGACATCACAGAGTGGGTTATGTGAGGTCATTGAGCATTACAGGCTGTCCCTGTGACATCACAGAGCTGACTGTGACATCACAAGGCAGAGGTCTGACATCACAAGGCTGTGTCACATCCCAGCAGTGTTGTGTGAGGTCACTGGGTTGGTCAATCTGCCCCAGCCCTCCTCACAGTTTCCCCAGACAAGTCCAATGCTGTTCATGCCCATCAGGGTCCCCTGTCCCTCTGTATCTCCCTGCTTCTCCTGGAGCCACAGCCTCCCCCAAGGATGTTCCACAAATCAACCCCCGAGCCTGACATGGGCACAAGGGGCCAGGGCTGTGTGACCAGGACATCAAGGACGCGGATTATCCAGGTCGCTGGGGCCTGGTTTGGGTTCCCCAAGGCAGAAATGATGTCTGGCAGCTGGAGCAGGGTGAGGGAAGGGCCTCCAAGGTGGGCCTGTATCCCGTTTGGCTGTCAGGAGAGGCTGAGGGATCTGGGCTTGTCCTGCCTGGGGCAGGGAAGGCTGAGGGGCTCCTCATGCCAGCCTGGCAGAGCCACTCAGGGGGTGATGGAGAGCACAGAGCCATCCAGCCAGATTTCTACCCAAGGAACAGATACTGCAGAGGCTGTTGCATCAAGTTCTTGTGAGCCCAGAAGATTGGTATTAGTGCAGCTGTAGCTGTGCACAAGAGAGCTCTTCAGCCACTTTCTCTTTTTTCCTTCCTCTGGGCATGGAGGGAGCTCGTGACTTCAGTGTGTGACTCGTGTGTGCAAAGAGCAAATCTGGGCAGAATCGGGTTTGGGGCATCCTGGGATCTGTGCTGGGCACAGAAAGTGTTTTCTATTGGTCTGAGACTGTCTGCTGTGAAAGTGGATGTAATGTCCAGAAGAGGATTGAGGTGGGTTTTTTTTATGGAGATGTTCCTTCCCTTGGTTTGTTTGCTGAAAATAAATGAACATCCCTCTGTGTCTTGAGCAGTTCCTTCTGCAAGAAAAGCAGGTGGGAGTTGGTGCCAAGGAGCTGAAAGCTGTAGGCAGAGCCTGGAGTGGAGAATGCTCAGATTTGCACAGGACTGCTCTGAGTGCCAGGGTTTGGATGAGGGAAATGGTGGGGTGGGGGTAGGGACAAAGTGTGATTGATGGTCAGCCATAAAGGATCTTGATTTTCATATCTATTCAGACTCCATTAGGAGGTGCTTGAGATCAATGTCAACTGGAGATTTCTGATATCAGTCTATAAACAGGAAAGGAATTAAAGGGAGAAAGATATTTTCTCCTTCTGTTTTTAAATGAAATATGCTTTGAATGGAGTGAAAACTCAGACAAGTCCTGCCTTATGCTCAGGTTTCTGCAGTAGGTCTGTTTCAGTCGACCTGCACCCCAAATTGCTCTTGCTCACAAGTTCTTTAGAATTGCAGTAAAGGTCTACTAAAAAATTAAATTTTTATCAAATGGACTCAAGATTAACAGTTAAGAGACTATAAAAGGACTACTTACTGCACAGGATAAACAAAGAAGTACAGGTAGATACAAACACAGTGCACAATAAGGTTACCTATATTACAGCTAGTGAAGAAATAGCAGAGATCAGGAGTCAACGTAACCACCAAATTGATGAGGGAGTACACATTTCACTCAGCTTCCAAAAAAGGAACCACCAAGATGAATCCAGACTTGGGAGAGAAGCCCTGCCCATTTGCAGGGACTATGTAGAAGACTTCTGCTTTGTGAAATTTTGTGTGGCTTTTATAGTTTGTAAAGTAAGTGAAGTGTGTGTCACTCAGAAAATCAAGGCTTATCTCCCTTCAGCTGCTCTCAGGGCAAGATGTTCATGGTCAGCTGGGAATTCCACCTCCCTGGCACCAGAGAGAACTCAGGACAGGACAGATGTCCAGCCTGGGTTATCTCAGCAATTCCTGAGAGTGGGAAGATGCCCTGAGTGATGGCTCAGCTGATGGACAGAACAGATGAGCTCTGCTGTGCCACAGGAGAAGTCCTGCTGCAGGAACCTCATGGAACCAAGGGTCTGTTGTGACAATTGGGAACTACAGAAACCATTGCTGAGTACAGAACCTCATGGAACCAAATCTCCACTGTGACAGTCCAGAACCTCATGGAACCAAGGGGCCTTTGGAACACTGCAAGGCCTCAGGGAACCAAGGAGTCCAAAGGTCTCAAACACTCCATGCAGAGTTCTGTCTTGGGGAAGGGGAACCTCCTTGGTGGCACCTTGGGCTGGCACACAGCTGAGGAATGTGCCTGTTTTCAGTGGAGAAAGTTAGGAGTTTTAAATTTCTTCGAAGAAGAAAGAAAAAGAAAAACCTCTGTCTGCCTGAGTGCAGACAATTCTCCAAGCAAAGCAGGTCCCAGGTGAGTGAGGACAGACAGAATGGGGTTGGAACAAGGTTGTCCACACTGAATCAGACCTCATAGCACGGCATCTCTGAGCAGGCCAGTCCTCCTGAGCAGAGACCCCACATCAATATCAATCACAGAATGCTGCAATCACCTCTGCTCTAATGAGAACTGTAATAAAATACACCTTGAAAAAAGGAATGTGCATTTCTTAGAAGCTCTTTGAAATATTTCTCCATAACTGGATTCAAAAACCTTTCTAATGAATGGCACCAGACCAGAGGGAAATCAAGGCAGAGTCATGGTTTGCCAGGACTTGCTTGATCCCAATGAGCCCTATGATGCATTTGGTGCTCAGCCCTTGAACCTCAGGGCCTGAGAGGAGATTGCACAAACCTTTCCAGGAGTCCAAGGCATAAGAAAAACCTGAAGTGTCTCAAAGCATTAATGGGTTCCACTGAGGTCCATCCCCAACACAGGCTCCTCACAGACACCTTGGAGGAGAGAATGGAGGCCATGATTGCTCAGAAACCTCACAGAGACTCAGAGAAGAAAGGAAAAAGGAAAGTCCCTTAAAAAATTGAAGTACCTTGAAGTATTAATGAGCCACACTGAGTGTTGTTACTGACAAAACCTCTCAAGACACTAATTAAAGCAGAAAACTGGAGGCCGTGATTGCACAAAGTTCTCAGAGACTCCAAGGCAAAAGCAAAATTCAAAGTCCTTTAAAAAACCTGCAGTCCCTGGGAGCATGAAGGAGCCCCCAGGGCCATTCCTGACCAAGGCACCCCAGGGACTCACCCCAGCAGATCCCTGAGGCCACTGGGATGTGGGGGGGATGATGAGGGCAGCACAAGGGGTGACAGTGCCCAGCCTTGCTTGGGCTGTGCCAGGAGGCCCCAGTGGCTCAGGACAAGGTGTCTCCTCACAGCCCTTGGTGGCACAGACCCTGCTGTGTCCCAGGGTACCAAGACTTGGCTTCTCTTTGTTCCTACCTGTCATCTCTGCCTCCAATTTCCTGCTCTAACTGGAACCTGGGGACACTTTCTCAGTTGTGTACCTCAGTGAAACCCGTGAACAATATAAGAAACTTTGGAGTTCCTTTATGACTGAATTCTTGAGAGATTTCTTGAAAAACCATGATTCTGCCTTGATTTCCCTCTGGTCTGGTGAAATTTATTAGGCAGGTTTCCTACTCCAGTTATGGAGAAATATTTCAAAGAGCTTCTGAGAAATTTTTTTTCTGATAAACATTGCTATTTTAAGGATGTATTTATTGCTGTTCTCTTTCGAGCCAAGGTGACTGCAGTCTTCTGTGGTTGCTATTGATCCAGGGTTTCTCATCAGGACGTCTGGCCTGCTCAGAGAAGCTGTGTCTTGAGGTCTGACCCAATGTGGACAACCTTGCTCCACATTGCCCAACCCCATCCTGTCTGTCCTGCCTCACCTGGGACCTGCTTTACTTAGAGAATGGGCTGCACTCAGAAAAAGAGGGTTTTATAATTTTCTTGTTTTTAGGTAACCTAAATGTCCTTATTTTAACCCACTGCAAACAGTTACCTTCCTCAGGTGTGTTTCAGCCCAAGGTGCCACCAAGGAGGTTCCATGTGAAGGTTCGTGTTGTTGGGGGCAGTGCCTGGAGCTGGTGCCATCTTTCCTTCCTGCCTCTAACTCACATCATGCCCCACGGCCTCATGAAACTTCATTGGACCTTGGACTACAACACCCGTCATGCCCTGCGCTCCACAGAACCCTGGTATCCTCCCCATATGTCCCATAAGTGTCCCCAGACCCTCCAGGATCCCTAAGTTCCCCGTCAGCACCCATTTGGGACCCCCCCAGAAAACGTCCCCAGATCCTCTGAATGTTCCCAAGCCCACAGATGCCTGTTACTTCTGAGAATTCATCTCCTGTCATACCGTGTGAGCTCAGAGCACCTCATAACACAGTCCTGTGCCCTAAAATCCTGTCAAGCCCCACTCCATAAAGAGCTCAATTAGAGCTCCCCAAGCTCTCCCCAAGTGCTCCTGAACCATATGCGCTCCACTCTCAGAACCTGAAGCTGCCGTTCAGAGGCAGAAGTGTCCCCCAAGTGCCCTCCCAGAACTTGCAAATGTTCCGTTAGAATCACTTCTGGAACTACAGCTCCCATCATGCTCCACAGTTCCTGTAGAGTGGCATTCCAGCCATAACTTCCTCTCCCGTCATTCTCTGCACCACACTGAGAGACATTGCAGCAGCGCCTAGAACTCCCATGATGCTCTGCGGCCCCATTAAACTGTATTATACCTACTCCTACAACTCCCATCATCCCCAGTGCCCCAGAGAGCCCCGACAGAGCCCCCAAGAGCTACTTCAAAGACCAGACTTTCCCTCAGGACCACTAAGCTGTTTCTTAGTGCCCACTCAATGCCCCCAAGTGTCCTCCTGTCCCTCAAAATTCTTCCCCCAGTCCCAAAACTGCCACAAATGTGCCCCAAAAATGTCTCCGTGGACCCTGAAGTACTCACCCTGACCCTGTCTGGAATAAAGATGATAAAAAAGATGAAAAAAGGACTATAACATTATGAATTATCTTAAAGGGGGAGAATTAATGAACCAATAGATCTTAATCAATGAGGGAAATGATGTTATTTAAAAGCAATGACCAATAATTTTTTTGGTTTCTAATAATGTAAAGGTTTTTATTATAAATAAAAAATTAGGTTATAAAAATATGGAATAGTAATCCTATAAATAATAGAATTATAATTCTAAAATTTAATAATATTTTTATTATAAAGAGAAATTAATGAGGTTTTTGTATATTTTATGTTGTCAGCCACATGTAGGATGTATCAGGACATGGCTATGATAGGAGTGAGAAGCAGGTTGTCCAAACAGGGTCAGCCCACAAGGGGCTCTTTCTTAAATGTGCCCGGACCTCCTGAGGAGACATTCAGCATCAAGATCACTTGGGAAATGTCTCTATCACTTCCTGAACTGAAAAGTAGAAAAACATTCCCTTGAGCAAAGTCATGGGATGCACTTTGAAATTTTGCTCCTTAAGAAAACTCCAAGCTGACTCCAAGCAGCTGCACAAGCCCTGGAGATTTGAAGACAATTGAAGGAAGACAAAGAGCTCCTGACAGCTTTCTGTATTTTAATGAGCTGTGCAGTTGATTTGGGGCTGAGTCCAGGACCCCCAGGCACTGAGAGAAGATTGAAGAAGCTGCCCAAGGAGTCAGAAGCAAAACTCCAAGTCCCTTGGAGCACCACTGGCCCCACTTTGGCAGGGACTGCCAAAGGCTTCCCAGACACTGGTGAGAGCAGATCCTTGAGGGCAGGATTGCAGGAGCCCAAAGCTGTGAACAGGGAACTGCAGTGCTGAGCAAGGCCTGGGCTGGTTGGAGGCAGCAAAAAGGCCAAGGGCTGAGCCCAGGCCTGGCCCAGCAAGGCCAGGTAGCTCGGAGCTGTTCCTGGGGCACTGGGATGGGAGGGGCAGCAAGTGTGGGAGTCCAGGGTACCTCCCTGGCTCCTCTGGGCATGCAAAACCCCCCCTGGAAGACCCCTCTGAGACCCCCGAGTGATGCCCAAGAGCCACAGGGCTGGATTTGGCTCCTTGGGAGAATTTACTGAGGGAAGAAACACAAAACATGAAAACAAGTAGAGTATAAATTAGAATATTAGAATGTAGAATAAGTAGATTTTTGAATTGTTTATATTAAGGGCCATGCGGTCAAGATAGATTAACCTGGGTGTGGTGGGCTTCTTCTTCCTTCTTCTTCATGCCCTCCATGTTGGAGTTGCATCCTGGGAGCCACAGATTGGATGGGGAAAGAACTGGACATTGTAAAGGGATTGCATGGCATTGGAAAGAATTTGTAAATATTGAATACGTAGTTTTAGGTATAAAAGATTTGGCACAGCCCGCCCGAGGGCAGTTTGTAATGGTCGCCTTGCAGAACGGATCTGTGTCAGGATGGCTGAAACATTTTGGAAGATTAGATAAATAAACAGCCTTGAAACAACACAAGGTCGTCTCGAGCCACTTTCTTGCCGGTGACTCTGAGAGAACCCAGACTCCTAACCACCTGCATGTCCTCTCTGAGGAGGTCTCACATCCAAAGTGACCCTCAGGGACCGGAGAGCAAGGACAAATAGCATCAACCTGTGTAACACTCCAGATGATCATGGAACCAAGGGCCAGTGTGACACAGCAGGGCCTCATGGAAACAAGAGGCCACTGTGAGCCTGAGGGGTTGTGACACCCCAGAACACTGAAATGTTGGGAGTGACCAAAGGTTCCTTTACTCGAGTTTGGTGCAGGGGGGAATCCCCAGTCAGATATTCTCAAGGGATCAAAATGACACAAAATTTAACTGGCAAAGTATATAAAATCAAGGAATGCTTGAAAAGGATTTAATACAACATCCAATTCAACATAAAACACTTGTCATAGCAGGAACTTCATTAACTTAATCCATGTAACCTTAGAAAGCATTAAACACTTCTGTTGTTGAGATACCCAAAACTGTTCCATATGAAGAACATTAGGAGAGGAGAGAGACAGAAAGAAGCTCTGTAGAAAGACACACACATGGCTACCAACTCTAAGGTTTCCAGTGTGGGTGAGACACAGACCCCAGGAGAAGGCAGGGTACGGACCATGGGCTCAATGCCTGCTCTGTGTTTTGAGCCCCTGGGCCTTCGTGGGCCTCCCCCCAGGTGAGTCTTGTGATTGCTCAGGCAATCAGAGCCTGGGTCAGCACCAGCCCACTGTGTGACGGACTGGCAGCTCATCCCGAGGTGTCTGGGACATTGATCTCATCCAGCCTCTGACAGCGACCATGGTGACCCTGCAGAACCTCATGGAACCATGGGTCAGTTGTGACAATGTGGGTTCAGGGACACCATGGAGACACCATGGAACCTTATGGAATCAAAGAGACCATTGTGACACTCTGGTGCCTCATGGAATCAGGAGGACCGTTGTGACACTCAGGACCTGTTTGGATCCAAGGGTCATGGATGAAGCTGTGGGGCCTGTAGAACCAAGGAGCAGAGAACCATTGACACAAGAACCATTGTGACACAGTGGGGCCACATGGAGCCCAGGGGCCATGGTGACACTGCAAGATATTTTTGAAGCAATAGGGCATTGTGACCCCAGAGAAGCAAGGAGAATACTGTGACAAGGAGAATACTGTGACACTACAGGGACTCATGGAATCAAGGAGAACATTGTGTCACTGTGGGGTCTCATGCAAGCAAGGGAACATGGAACAGGTCTGGCTGGGTGGGCCTCCTGGGCCACCTGAAAGGTCTGGCTGACCCTGAAATCTTGAGAGTCGCTTCTCATTTGCAACTGAAACACTGGGGCTCTGGGCTTTCTTTTCTGTGAAAAAGGTCCATCCTTGTCCTCCTGGTGCCCATGGCCAAAACTGGGAATCCACCTCCAGAATTGCCTATATATCCATGGACAGCTCCCAGGCAAAAGCTGCCGTGAGTGACAAGTCTGGCTGGCCTTGGCTTCCTGAGGGCTGGCTCTCATCTTTGGAAACACTGTGGCTCTGTGCTTTCCTAATTAAAAGAACTCTCCTTCCATTCCAGGCACTCACAAGCAAAATTGAGATCTTATCTCCAAAAATCCCTGTGTCCAAGGATTTCCCCAAGTGAAAGGTGTCAAGAGAGACTGGTCAGGCTGGCTTAGCCCAAGGGTGGTCACCTCTCATCTTCTTCCAAAACACTTGGACTTCTCACTTTTCTTTCCTGTGGAAAAAAACCATCCATCTAGACCAGTCGACCATGGCCCAAAGTGGGATTCTGTCCCAGTCTGGGGTTTCTCCTTTGCCCGGAGATCACCCCAGAGGGACATGAAGGTGGTTGAAACCCTGGTTTTCTCTGAAGCAGCCGAAGAGAGATTGCTGGTGACGGTTTTTTCTTTTTCCAAGGATTGTTTATTATTTCTTATCTCAGGCACCTTTTGCCTGGCCAGCAGTGGTCTGCTCAGCCTGGCATCCATGGTGGAATCTGCCTGGTGAAGGCAGGGCTTATCTTATATAGTTTGTATTACGCATTACATGTTTACAAAATTTTCCCAATACAATACAATTTTATTAAATGGTCCAGCCCTGACCCCATCCAATCCAAGAGTGCCAACGTGTCACCCAACATGGATGACATGGAGAAGAAAGGAGGAAAAGGTGTCCACCGCCCAAATTCTCCATCTTGGCCATGTGTCCCTTATCATAAACATTCAAAAAAACCTATTTATCTATGTTCTGAAGGTCTAATTTGCACTTTACTAATTTTGGTAGCTTGTTTCCATTCTCTTTGTGCTGACAACTTCCCCCAGGGGTTAGAATTCAGCACCTGTGACACCAGGATCTCACTCAGAGGTCTTTGAGATCCTTGACAGGGGGGTTTTGAGACCCCCAAGGAGGCCAGGGGTACACCCTGGGCTTCCACAGGATTCCACTGAACTATAGTATTCTGTTACAGCTTAAAGAATTGTGTGTTTGAGGAAACAAGTTATGGGATGTCTTAGAAGGTTTAGAAGCTAGAGGTTAGATGTAACCCATAAAGGTATGCATTTTAGTATAGGGATTAGAAGTCTATAAAGATTGATTGTTTAACATTCAGAATCAGCCAAAATACACATATGGAAGCATTTAAGCAAAAACTGATATACATTAGAAAATACTCAGAGTCAGCCAGGGGACACCAACACATCATAGATTTTGTCACTGAAACTAATAAAGACCAGAATAAAGGGATTAACAGGTCAGGTAGTCATAGTAACAGGACAGAGGTAAAAAGTTTAGAGCCAGGTAGATGATCCCTACTTCCTTCCCTGAAACCCTCCAACTCATTTAAAAGACCACCAACCAAATACCAAGGGAACACTATGCAACCACAATGAGTGTGCAACTAATTTTAATACTGAGCGGGGAATGGTCAGTGACAGATAATAAATATGTATAGGTGTCTTGGAATATGCATGACTTTTGTAAATAGAGGGCTAAAAGCCTTTGGGAGCAATCCTGTGTATCCACCCAGCACTGAAATGAACATATCATTTTGACAAAACTGGTTGAAAGGTATTTTGTCCTTGCCTTTTGTGAATCATTTTAGCTGCCGTGTCAGGACCTTCTCTTCCCACAGGAACAGATGGGAGCGTGACAGCTCCAGGTGCACCAACCCGAGTTCCTCTCGGACAAGAGATCTCCACTTCTGCCTGCTTCAATGCAGGAGACAGACAAGTCTGCTGGCCAAGGACAAAATGGTATGTTTATGATCTTAAAATTACCTCAGGGTGAGAAGGCTAATTGGTAAGACATAGAAAATGTTCTATGCACAATGTGGCCAAAAGATATTGCTTGCAAGCAGAAAGAACTGCGTAAGTTACTGTTGAAGGGACTCTGCTGTGCTGTAGAGGGCTCAAAGGGGCAAGTTCTGGGGGTGGGCTTGAGAGAATCCTGGTGTTTAAACTGCCAGTGGAAGGATTTGTCATGACATGGAAGGCACTTCTAGCAATTGTGGGGGTGAGTTTGGGCAAATCCTTGTTTATTGCTGCTATTTTGGCAAACTATTTTTGTGGTTGTGATCGGAGGTGAGTTTGTTTGTGAAGAGGGCTAGATGAGATTTTTCTACATCTGAAGTCAACCATGTATTTTTGAGTCTACCACTACCATTTTGTGTTGAAAGTTGTAGTTGCAACAATAGTCGCTTAGTTCATTTGTGATACAACACTACCATCTTGTGCTAAAAATTATAATTGCAGCGAATTGGAAATTTTTGTGTAAAATGGGCCATTTGTTTGTTCTTAATAAATTGTTAGAAATGGCCAGCAATGCTCAGGCGCGAGCCACAAATGCCCAGCTATCCAGGGACTGGCTCTCTAGATGGTCTGGGCTCAAACCAGGTGAATTTTTAGCTGAAGCAGGAGACAGGCTATTGTTGAATGGGGGAAAAGGAGGAGAGAGAGGGTGTTTTTAGTGAAATTGTATTAGAGTGGAACAAGTAATTATTTGGTTTTTGACTGTGAACTACACCCAGTTGAGAATAATCTTGGAAACCCACAGTGGTGGGGACTAATAGGGGTAACTCCTTGCTTTTTGTGTGGGCTGATGATATTTCATTGGGAACCAGGGTGGCATCCAAGTTGGGTCCTTCTCCACTGTAGAGGGTGCAACAAGAGATGGTATTCTATATCTTGTAGAAGTAGACCTAGGTGCCCTGGGTGTGCTCTGGAGCTCCCGAGATGCTGGAATTGGGAAGTAGCACATGATCAGTTCGAGATAGTGAGTCTGTGGAAAAGGTTTAAAGCTGGAGAATTTGGATCTTTTTGAAAAAGACTGGGAATGGTGCCAGTTTTGTAAAAGGAATTATAAGGCTCCCCTTGTAGCTAACTTTTTGTATTTGAGATACAAGGGTGTATTTATGGAATTTCTGCCTGGTCAAATAGGAGAAGGAAGCAGCCAACTGTGTGAGCTATTGGAGAAAGAGGATTTTGAATAGCTTAGAGGAGAGAGCAGAAATAATCAGGACTGCTCAGTATTTTCGTTCCCTGAGACTACTAGGTCAAGGAAAAGAGCTGGGAAAAAATAGAGGAACTTGAGGAAAAAAAAAAAAATCAAACAGAAAGAACAATGGGCACCAGAGAAAGCAAGATTTCTGAAGTCAGTTCTCTAGGCTTTATTCTGGCACATTGGAGAGAACTTGTGGGGTATGGACCGTGAGGTTATATGACCTCTGGTGCTCTATGGCACCTAACTCCGCAACTCTTGGCTCCTACTTTGTCAAGTTACATTCTAAATAAGCAAAGCAGCTAATAGTTGTTAAGGTTATTTATTAAAAAGCACATCTTATTATAAAGCACATCAGTCTCAAAAGGCAATGGCAAAAGCAATGGCAAAAAGCAATAGCAAAGCAAAAGCCTGGCAAAGAGCAGATGGCTAAAAGCCCTGGCAAAAGCCAAAGGCTAAAAGCATCAAAACTCCCCAGTATCAACTCTTATGTTTTTCCCAACAAGCTAAGACACAAAATCGGACCACCACTCCTTAACATATTAGAATTCCAGTTTCTTAGCACACCAGGTTGTGTATAGAACTACACATACAACCTATCTTGTTCTATTTGAAAAATGTAAGCAATATTCTTACTATAGCTCTGTTATGTCTAAGTCCTGTCTACAACGGTGGGCCTGGATCCTCTTGCTGAAGATATCAGAATGTTTCAACCTTCACTAGAACTTGCTCTGCTATTCTGGCATTTGAAACCTTTTACTTACTAAAGCATTAGAATTCCTACTAAAACTTAATTGCCTACTTCTACTTAAATATCTACTTTATGTGTGAGTGGTTTAATATACTTCAATTCATGCAAAGGCTTTAATTCAATCCCTGCACTCTGATTTCTCTCTGAAGAATTCTCTGAAGAATTCAGAGAGATCCCTAACTCACTGACTCCAACATCTCCCCCTCCTCTTAAAACCATAAAGATTCCCTTAACAGACTTATTAATCATTTGTCAAATGCATGGAGAAAACAAAGCACCATTATTAGCACCCAAAAAAATTTTATCCATGATGCTAAATTACAACCCACTAAACAAACCATCCAAAGTGTACCATTCTGAGACTCATATCACTTGCAGGCTATTTGGCCTATTTTCTGCTCCTGGATGTCCCTCTGGTAGCAGAGGTCATCCTTTTCATCAGGGTCTGGCATGGCGTGTGTCTCCACTGCTCAATGCCTACTGGACTGCAGCCAACAGCAGAGCTAAAAATCTTCTTGGTGGCAAACACAGAGGCCAACCTAGACTTGCCCTTGACTGTCTCAGGAGGAACTTGGCCAGCCCTGCTCCTTTCACCTCGTTATCAAAGCAAAACTTCACCTGCTTAATTCAGGAAGAAATGAGCATCATGGCAAAGCACAGACATATTTGCATTAACAATAGAACTACAAGGATAGCTGAACAAGTGTAAAAAAGTTTTTCTGGCCTTGTGTTGGACAGACATATGATATTTAAACTTAATACATAAACTGAATTTACTTAAACACTTACTTTAAGTTGGCTAATTGACAAATCTGTACTACTTAAAGCAAACAAAGCAAAAGCATAAACATTACATATAATTTAACTTCATATTTGCTTTAGACTATTATGCAACAAAAATTCTGCAATACTGCTGTTTCCCCCATATTTTTTTTTTTTTATTTAATAAAATCAAAGTCACAATTCACAATCTTCTGCAGGTAAACCACAATACAAAATCAACAATACTTTAAATAATAGACATACATTTATAAAACTAGATAATTATCAATCTTTAAAAAACTGTGTCATCACCTCAGGGTCTGCAAATGGTTGACAAGCCTTGATTCAATGAGATTTTCTAGAGATGGTAATCTCTAGAAAATGAGCATTAAATTCATCCCAAAATTAGCTTCAGCTGCCATATTCATAGGGTCAAATTGCCAAGTCAAAATGACAGGAATATTGATTTGATGCAGAAAACACCTGGGTTTACACAATTTCCCTTCCAGGTAGAATTGAGGTCTGGCCACTGCCTATATTCTAACTGGATGAGAACTCCCTGACATCTTTTTATTTCAAAAAATACTTAAGAACAAAAATTACAATTAAACATTTCAGGGTGAGAAAGAAATCAAATTCCTTCAGCAGCTCGTTCTCTCTGAAGTTTTTCCTCAGGATGAGATGCTTACAACATGGCAGGCTGCTGGAGTGCTTCTGTAATAAAAACTGGGGCAAACCATAAGAGTAGCGATTCAGAAGAGACTTTCAATGAAGCTCTGATAATTTTCTTGGAACTCTGAAAAATACTTAAATCATGAGATGGCACAGGGTCAGGTCAAAGCAGACATGCTAAACTAAGAAAGAAAATTAGTAAAAAAGAATACAAAGGAACATTACATTCACGACTTAACTAATTATCTTCATACATTTGATTCAGGAACATGTCTGGAGGCTTTCTAAAATTTGGTTGAAAGAATTCAAGTTAAACAATAAAACAGAAATCAAAATCTTTCTGTAATAAAGAATTCATTCTCTTAATACAGTGGTTTTGAAATTAAATACAGAAACTAAATTTGAGCCCTAAAAATCAAGCTTCTAGAGAAGTACTGTTTTTCCCAATATATATAAAGGAAATTTTGTCTTGAATTAAATTTTATAATTCAGATGATGGTCCTAGAAATGGTCCTGATTTGTGTTTATGAAGAATTTAATTGATAATTTGAAAAATGTAAACTAGCAATCTATTACAATTTGGTTTAAAGGAAAGTTAAAATACTGTTAATAAATGCTGATAATAAATCTGCAAGGCATAAATTTGCAAGCTTCTTCTTTATAGAAATTCAAAACCTATTAATTCATATTGAGGCCATTGCAAGTACTTAAAATCTGAGGTTTTTTTAAGTAATTAACTACAGAAAAATTGAAACTCAATGCTGGCATTTGGACAAGTCTCCACTCATATCTGAGCAATAACAAATTGCTAAATATAGGTGATATCTATTCAAATAAAATATAAAATGTCCTGTACCTTTAGAATTCCAAGAATTTCAGCATCTTTTCGACAACAATGCAAAATCAAACATCTTTAGCTTTACATACAAAAAATGGGAAAAATAGAACTGAACCTAATATCATGTTTGCATCCCTTTGCTACATCTGCCCTCAGTGAAACAAATGGGCCAGGAGACCTGCTCCTTTATAAGGCCTCTCTTAGAGATCAGCTCTGGATATGAAATCCAAATGGCTGCACACACTGTGCTGCTCCCAAAGAGCGATGCAGAGGAGCTGAAGAAGCGCAGCTCTGTATTCATAGGCTGTGCTGGATCTTTTGTTCTCACGGTTGCCTAGGAACATTGAAGTGATTGCTATCTTAGGGAGGGGTCCTGATGGTAGGGTGCTATTGAGGTCACAGTGACAAGACAGAGCAGCTCCAGGTGGTGACCTTGCCTTCTTCGTTATTTTTCCCAGCTGTGGAATGCTATTTTCAGTCTTAAATGTTATTTGGGCTCGTTATTTTAGGGATTTCATCCCTGAGTGGTGTCCCAGCATTCTCTGGGTCTATCATTTGCATGTACTCCACTGAAGTCACTCCTCCTCCTCTGTCACAGGCGCCATTTTAGGGAAGCAGTGAGGGCATTAACCCAACACAAGGGGAAAGGGATATGGGGTAAGATAATTTGGGCCAAAAACAGGGTGAGGCCAAGAACTTAACATTAACAATTAACATTACAGACAACCAGGAACATTTATAAAAACATACAACTTTAACTGCTGTAGAACTTTCTCCAGGGGATGACCCCAGGAATTTTTTTCATCCCTGTGAAACCACTTGCCCTGCCCAGGATCCCAGTGCAGGGCTGAAGCCACAGGCAGCATCCCCCTCCCTCCCGCAGGAGCGGAAATGGGGTCGGGATCAGCATCAGGGACAGGAGTGGCAGCGGGAATGGGATCGGCATCAGGAACAGGAGGGGGAGTGGGAACAGGATTGGGAGCGGCCGCAGTCCCGTGGGCACAGGGCAGGAGTGAGGACGAGACCAGAGGCAGCAGCTGTCTCGTGGGGACAGGAGCAAAAAGCTGGATTGGGATCTGGGGCAGCCATCCTGCGCAGATAGGAGCGGGGAGCTGGATCGGGAGCAGAGACAGGAGCAGGAACGGGGCCAGGGTAAAACTTTCTCTGAAGGATTTATTCATCACAATGGGGAGGCCAAGAGCGGCGCATGCGGTGTCCTGTCAGGTGCCTTCCCGTCCTGCTGCTTGCTGGCTACACCAGGCCTCCTCCACCGGACTTGGCACAATGACGAAGGGAAACAGGGTAGACCTATTGTCGTTGGCTACTGGGCCTCTGCCGGTTGATGCCAGGGTAGACCTGATGACCGCCGCCTAACAGACTCTGCCGGCCGTAAGCTGGGTAGACCTGTTACCCTCCGCCGCTCTCAGTCTCTGCCAGCTAATGGTGGGGTAGACCTCTTGCACTCAGCCCCCCTTACTGCTCAGCAATGGCGCCATGTCTCGTCCATTGGACCAGTGGCCCCCTTGCCCTGGCCCGCCTGCCAAGCACACCTTCGCCATGCACCCTGCACATCCCACAGCCCCCGTGCACTCGCACCGCGCTCACACTCCTGCTCACGCCTGCTCTTCCCCCTCCCTGAAAGCTGCTCCCTCAATGTGCCCTATTTGCACTCCCAGCCTAAGCCGCTGGCCCTGCCACCTCCATACCCCAGCGGCCACTGCCGAGCTCTGCTGGCTGCTCACACAGCCCCAGCCCCAGCCTGCTCCGCTGATATCCTGCCCTCACCCTGCTTCTCCACCCACCTCCCGAACAGGGGTTCGGGAGCAGTGTTCCCGCACCCCCTCCCTATGCCCGAATACACAGCCCATAACACCCTCTTAGTGCATTGATATGTTCAATCTGCAATTGACACTGAATCCAAGAACCTCCTATTGCAGTCTGAACAGATATGAAAATCAAGACCCTTTATGTCTGACAGTCAGTCAGACCCTGTCCCTACCCCCACCCCACCCTTTCCCCATCCAACCCCTGGCACTCAGAGCAGACTTGTGCAAATCTGAGCTCCCTCCAGCCCAGGCTATGCCTGCAGCTTTCAGCTCCTTGGCACCAACTCCCACCTGCTTTCCTTGCAGAAAAAGCTGCCCGAGACACAGAGGGATGTTCATATATTATCAGCCAACAAACCAAGGAAAGGCACAGCTCTATAAAAAAACAGAAGTCCAGCCTAAGGAGTGCTGGGCACTGGAGCCATATCCAGGGGTGTCCCCAGGGCTCAGGATTGGGCCAGGACAGTTCAGTCTCTTTCTTGCTGATCTGGACAAGGCTATCGAGGACACCCTCAGTCAGATGCAAGGTGAGCCCAGGCTGGCTGGGAGTGTGGCTGTGCTGCAGGGCAGGAAGCTCTGCAGAGGGATCTGCACAGGCTGGAGCCATGGGCCCAGGACAATGGGATGAGGTTCACCAAGGCCAAGGGCTGGCTCCTGCCCTGGTCTCACAGCCACCCCAAATCCCTGGCTGTGCCCTGCCCCTGATCCCCACAGCCTGTCCTGATTCCTTTATCCCTGCATTGCCAGGCACTTTCAGGGACAAGGGAGCTCTGCTGTGGGGATGGAGGGAGATGCAAAGCCACCCCTGCAGTGGGAACCACAACACATCAGGTTTGTGTTCTTTTGGGGTCAGGAACTGCTGAGACTCAGAGGCACAGGAAGGTTTCTCTTCTCTGCCAACAAACAAAATTTGAACATGATACAATTTAATAACCATCACAGCTCTTCCCTCAGCTCTGTGCAATGTCCCAGCAGGATCTGATGACTCTGCCATCCACAAGGGATTTGTGTACAAAACCAATTTTAGACAAAGATGATTCTGTGACAGATAGAAACGCTGTTCAAGTGTTTTATCTGGATGCTGTGATGAAAACCTTTTGTTCGCCTGATAGACCTTGAGAGGATATTGCAAGGACTTGGAGGCTGGGATATAATTTTGCTGTTTTGCTTTACTTGCAAGGATGCTGTTAATTATTTTGCTTTGCTTGTCTGAAAGACCTTGAGAGTGAGCCAAGATGTCTCTAATTGTTTTGCTTTGTTTGCCAAGATGCTGTTAGTTATTTTCACTTTGCTTGCGTTAATCATCTATCGCTTTAAGTGCTAGTAAGGGTCAGTAAAACAAGGATGAGGAAGACTACTCACCTTCATCCCTTGACCACCAGAAGGCAGAAGACCCCCTAGCAACGGGAGGAGCGTGCGCAGAACTACTAGAGGAGGGGCGTGAAACCCGAGGAGCATGCGTAGAACTACTAGAGGAGGGGCATGGAACCCCGAAAACGGAACAACTTAAAAGGAGTGAGCGGAGAGGGGGGGCCGCGGCAGTTTTGGAGCAGGAGCTCCTCTGTCGCCCGGCGCTGTTGATTTTGATTTTGCCTTCTGTAACTAATAAATCTTTTTAATTTTGATTCAATCCTTTATGGCCCATTGCGTTCATTCATAACAGATGCCCTACATGGAGTGGGGGTTAAACACCTCAAACCATGATCTATTTTTAAAAATGTCATTGGTAGATGGAGGAGTCAGGCTGATTTTGATATTGGGGAAATGCTGTAACCGGCCTGACTCATTTTAACTCTTCCTGTCCTGTCTGATCTGCTTTCTTGCCCCTTTCCACTTTTTGTGTTTTGTCTCCCACCAGGCCCCACAGTGAAGAGTCTGGCTCTGTGCTCTCCATCAGCTCCTGGCTGGCACTGCCAGGCTGGAACTGCCAGGCTGGCATGAGGAGCTCCTCAGCCTTCCCATCTCCAGGCAGGACAAGCCCAGCTCCCTCAGCCTCTTCTCACAGCCAAAGGGCTCCAGGCCCACCTTGGAGGCCCTTCCCTCACCCTGCTCCAGCTACCAGACATCTCTCCTGCCCTGGGGAACCCAAACCAGGCCCCAGTGACCTGCATAATCCACGTCCTTGATGTCCTGGTCACACAGCCCTGGCCCCTTGTTCCTGTGTCAGGCTCTGGGGTTGATTTGTGCAACATCCTTGAGGAAGGCTGTGGCTCCAGGTGGAGCAGGGAGATACAGAGGGACAGGGGACCCTGCTGGGCATGGAACAGCATTGGACTTGTCTGGGGAAACTGTGAGGGGGGCTGGGGCAGAGTGACCAACCCAATGACCTCACACAGCACTACTGTGATGTCACACAGACACCCTGTGATGTCACAGCCTGCTTTGTGATGTCACAGAGACAGCCTATATGTTGTAGCTGCTCAATGACTGTGCATAACCCCCTCTGTGATGTCATAGCCCACACTGTGTCCTCATGTTACCAGATGATAAATTGCTCACCCCAGGTGAGCTAACACAATGCTTGTTCTCCAAAACCACTGGCCTCTGCAAAACACACATTGCCCCTTGTGTAAGAAGGGGAACTGGAATTCACCAGCCTCAGTGTCCTGCCAGCTCAGCCAGGCTGACTGGAACATTGGGGTCCACAACCACCAGGAACCACCAGAAAGACCCCCAGGACAGAAAAGCACATGTGTGAAGGGGAGGGGAAATATGTTAATGATTTGGGGGAAATTATTATCATATGTGTGTTTAGTCCAGGACTACTAATTAATAAGTTTGCAAACTACAGAATATAAGCAGAAACTTCCCTGTACTCAGTGTGCATGGCCTTGGGAGGAGCTGTCCCCCCTATGCATCCAGCCCAATAAAGAATCCTGCCTTTTAATGCTACATTGGTTTTAAGGAGTTTTTTATTTTACTGAATTTTAGGTAACACTCTCACTTCCAGAAAAATCTCTGTCTCCTGCTCTTCACAAAGAAGGAGGGAAATGTGGTGGTCAGAGGCTGCCTGGGGTACAGTGATCATGAAATAATTGAGTTTTCATTATTCTGTGAAAGAAGGAGGGGTATCAACCAAACTTCTACACTGAAATTATGGTGAGCAGACTGTGGCCTATTCAAGATGCAGATTTGGGGATAACTGAATCACATACTGATTTTTTTTAAAGGGAAACAGCCCTTAAAAACACAAGTCTAGGATGGACGGACACATTTAAAGCAAGTAATCTTTACGGGGAAGGAGCAGTCTGTCCCTATATGCCAAAAAGTGAGCCAGTGAGGAAAATGGCTGGCCTGGTTGGGCATGGAGCTTTAGTGGGAATTCAGAGGAAAAAAGGGGGTACATCACTTTTGGAAAGAAGGTCAGAAAATTCAAGAAGTGTTCAAGGATGTTGTTACATCACACACAGAGAAAATTAAAGAGGTGAAAGCTCAATTAAGACTTCACCAGGCCACTTCTCTGAAAAATAATAAAAATGTTTCTATAAATAAATTAATGGCAAATTGTGAGATAAGGAGAACCTCTACTCTTTATTGGATGCAGTGGGGAATACAGTAACTAAAGACAAGGAAAAGCTGAGGTACTTAACACCTTTGTTTTCTCAGTTTCCAGCACTAAGACAGTTTGTCTTCAGGACAAGTGTTCTCCTGAGCTGGTAGATGGAGACAGGGAGCAGAACAGACCCCTATAATCCAGGGAGAAGCATCTGGGAACCTGCTGAGCCACTAAGATGCTCACAGGTGTCTCTGGCACCAGACAGGATCTATCCTAGGAGGATGAGGGAGCTGCTGGATGAGCTCCCCAAGCTGCTCTCCATCATTTACCATCAGTCCTGGCTCACCAGGGAGGTCCCAAAGTGTGAGTCCAGGGTATTTCAGAGGCAATGCCTCACATGAGATTATATAAAGCGTTATAGGTACTGAATTTTTTGAATGGATCTTTTTCAGAACCAACACCACCCATCATAAGACATTTTATGAACGAGACAAGAGCCAAACTGAAAGAGAATCCTTTAGTTAAGGCAAAAAATTTGGAAACAGGTAAAAATGAAGGACCTTTCAAACTAATCACTTGGGGAAAAGGTTTTGCTTGTGTCTCCACAAATAAAGGACTGAAGTGGGTGCCTGCGAAATGCATCAGGCCATACCGGGCTCCAACACAAGCAGAAACCAGCCCTGAGAGTGAAGAAAGGGACTTGCAAATCAAGACAAGGAGCAACAGTGCGAATTCTTCAAGTGAAGCAGAAAAAACTTAAAGGACTTAAAGAGAATCATGTTCATTTATGTGACACTGTGTTTGATCTTTTTGGCAAAAATATTGGGCAATGAGATGGATTTACCAATGATGCAGCCCAGGGAGAATGTGTGGGAAAGTTTAGCGCAGACAGAGGTGTTGGACATGATTTGTTTGACACACTCCAGGCCAAAAAAGCCGTTTTCAACGTGTCTCTTGGCAGTTCCAGTGGAGGAATGCGCACCCCCAAAGATAGACGAATGATATACGTGGGTTCACTCTCTCCCTGTGGCCTCTTTCCAACCAGAAGAATTAGAAATCTTTGGTTCAATGAAAACTAATTTTTGTATAGAATTTGAAGGTTCAGAGGTGACAAAAAACCAAATAGATGTTACTCCAAACAAAGATGCTCATAAAAATGACAGTTCATGGTGCAATGACACAGTGATTTCAAACAAACCATTCTCCCAAGTTCCTGTGCAATTGCCACAAGGAATCTTTTTTGTCTGTGGGGACAGAATTTAGCCTGCTATTCCTGCAAACATCAAAGAAGGTCCATGCAGCATTGGGAAACTTACGTTGTTAACACCTGATCAAAGAATTTTGAGAAAATTAAAACATAGAGAGAAAAGAGGGATTGAACAATATGATCCAAATTGTGACGACAATTTCTATACATGGAACAAGGCAAAGAGAATCTCAGTAGCGATACTCTCTCCCCAAACAGCATCAGTTGGATTGTTTGGGTTGCTGGTTGAGCAAAAACACCAAAGCTGTCTCCAATGCACTGAGCAACATATTAACAGATGTTGACAGTGTGAGGAAAGCGACCTTTCAAAAGAGAGCAGCAATTGATTATCTATCGCTGACTCATAAACATGGATGTGAGGAATTTGCAGGAATGTGCTGCATGAACTTGTCTGATCATTCAAAATCAATTCATGAAAATATAAAACAATTGCAGGAAGGTGTGGCAAAACTTGGAGAAGCCACTGGATTATGGATGGATGGTTTGTCTGACTTTTTTGACCTCTCACCCTTATGGAGAGAGATCTTGAAAGTTGGTTTTAATGTATTAGTAAAAATTGTTATTTTCTTTGTTGTCTTTTTGATTGTCCTGCCTTGTATTTTTCATTGCATTCCAAGGGCTCTGGACAGAACCATGAAGGAGGTCTTTTTAGTGCAATCAGAGGGGGGAGATATGGGAGTCCAGGGTACCTCCCTGGATCCTCTGGGCATGCAAAACCCCCCTGGCAGGCCCCTCTGAGACCCCCAAGTGTTGTCCAGGAGCCACAGGGTCTGGATTTGGTTCCTTGGGAGAATTTGTCAACGCTGAGGGAAGAGACACAGAAAATGATGACAAGTAGAGTGTAAATTAGAATATTAGAATGTAGTATAAGTAGGTTTTTGGATTGTTTATATTAAGAGCCATGTGGCCAATATGGAGGATCCTGGGTGTGGTGGGCTTCTTCCTCCTTCTTCTTCATCCCCTCCATGTTGAAGTTGCACCCTAGGAACCACAGATTGGATGGGGAAAGAACTGGACATTGTAAAGAGGTTGCATGGCATTGCAGAAAATTTGTAAATATTGTATACGTAGTTTAGAGTATAAAGACCTTGGCACAGCCTGCCCAGAGGTTCTTCTGCAATGGTCAATCCGCAAAGCAGACCTGTGTCGGGCTGGCTGAAACATTTCTAGAGATAAGATAAATAAACAGCCCTGAAACAACACAAGGTCATCTCAAGCTGCTTTCTTGCCAGTGCCTCCGAGAGAACCAGACTCCTGACCACCTGCATGTCCTCTCTGGGGAAGTCTCACGCCTGAAGAGACCCTCAGGGACGGGACATTGGCCAGGCTGAGCAGGATGTTCTCTGGTTTAATGTCCCTGTGCAGGTCTGCATGGCCCCCAGCACCTGGCAGAACAGCTCCCGCACCTCCTGCTCCAGCAGGAACCTCTGCTCTGCCAGCAAATTCCAGAGGTCCTGGCAACAACAACACAATTTTATTGGGGAGCTCGAGCCATTCCAGCAGCTGGACAACACCGGGGGAGCCAGTGGACACCTTGTGCAGCAGCATGATCTGCAGAGGTGCACTGGTGCCATCGGGCTGCGGGAAGACCACAATGCCGTCAGTGGGGCTGATGACGTTCCAGGGCTCAGGAAGCCCTCACCCAGCCCGGGATGCTCTGCTGGCCCCGCGCCCTCTCTTCCTCGAGGATCCTGGTGGCTTCAACCCTGCCAGGCCTTGGCTCATCCCCGCCCTGCAGGTCCCGGCTTCTCCTGCTGGCCCCGCTCACTCACCAGCTCGCCCCAGTGCTGGATGTGGTTCCGTGGTACCCTTTTGATGGCCACGTGTGAGCAAGGGGCAGTTGGAGGCTGAGCTTGCTGCTCGCCCTGCTGAGCCCCATCCTCCTTCTTCTCCTCCTCCTGTGCCCGCCACTGGCCTCGCCTGGAACAAGGAGAGGGAGACTGGGAGAGGAGGGCGACAGCAGTGTTGTAAATGAGAAACAAAAAGTCTTGAAAGTCAATAAAATTTAGATTGCTTTATTTTATATAGACAGAGAAATGCAGTGCTGGGGAAACGTGAGAGGTCACCGCCCACTCCACGCAACCTTGGTTTACAGTCTCTTTTTACAGTATGTTCTCTCATTGTCATCAATAATTTGTGGTTTTTGCTGTCATAATTTTGCCACATAAAGCATTGATGGTTGAAATAAACATGCATAAAATCTTTGGGCAATAGTCCAGTCTCGATAGATAACCATCTGGTCTTGGCAGATAAAACGGGTGAAAATCGGGAAGTCGGTTTTTTGTAGATAGACAGCACCGATCGAACAAAGGCAGGAAATCTAATTTTGCAAAATCTATTGGACTGTCGGAAAGTCTGGTTTTGCAAACTGGTGGTAGATTACACTTATCTAGAAAACATAATATTCATAACAGAGGGATTTAAACCACAATGATTTAATAATATATTTTCCTGTATCTAGTGTCATACTTCACAATAAAACCTAAGTATTCTGGGTTTATACAAACTCCAAATACTTCTATGATTAACACAAAATCTTTTATCAATTATCACAGTGGGAAAGGGAGAAGAGAAACTAGTTTTACTGCCTTACGTATACTAGGTTTTTGCTGGGTTATGACTAGATAGGATGCTGGGGGTTACTGGGTTGGATTGGGAGAGAGAGAAGGACGTGGGGTGTGTGAGTATAGAGATACAGCTGGAGAGCAGGCTCAGAGCAACTGCCCAAACTCATGGACTTGAAGTGATGTGCTAGGGTTTGTGTATGCCACAAGCCCCTGATAAGCTGAGGCAGAGCCCTGGATAGGGAAGTAGAAGGTGTGCTTGGTGTGCTTTGTTTAGCTAAATAATGCAAGACCGTATGTGCCCTGCTGGTCTGTACAGGTCTGTGCAGAGCTCTGATTAAGTAATGTTACTTAGAAACATCAGTTGTGTGGTTGTGCTATTTTTAGCTGTAGTTGACAAGGTATATATATTGAAGTGTGAAATCAATAAATCGGCTTCATGCTTGCATCAAACGGGGATCTCGTCTCTTCGTTATGCAAGGGGGGGGTCCCATCCCCTTGTTGATCGCCATCAGTGGGAGCCCCCTCTGGTCGGGAGGACCTGGTGGCCAACTGTGACTTGTGCTGGGTTATACTGGTTTATACTGGGATGTGGTCCTGGGGGTGACTGGTTTGTACTGGTTTGCACTGGTTTGTACTGGTTTGGACTAGGCTATACTGAGATATTGTGGATTTTACTGGGTTGTAGTGGGAGGGGGCTTGGGGACACTAGGCACCCACTGGGAGCAATTTCTGGGGGTGCTGGCACTGCTGGTTTGTACTGGAAGTGACTTTTAGGAGTGTTGGCATGACTGGTTTATATTGGGATGGGTTGTGGGACCTACTGGGAGTGACTTCAGGTCATCCTGGACTTACTGGTTTATACTGGGAGCTGCTGCCATGGGCTCGGGGGTGGCTCCCAGTGCTTACTGTTTTATACCTGTGCCCTCAAAGTCCACACCTGGGAACACCAGCAGTCAGTGGTGATGGGGCAGGACACCAAGGCTGAGCTTGCCTTCACTGGGGCCCTGCTGAGAGGTAACTTCTCCAACTTCTCAGCCTAGCACCGCCTGCAGCTGCTGGTGCCTGCCAGGAACTCTGGGAAGGGTGAGGCTGAGGTGCTGCCTCCCTAAAAGCTGAAGGAAGATGTGGGATTTCCTGTAAAAATTCCCACAATTTCACTGGATCTCCAAAAATTTCCATCTCTTCCCTCACCTAAACTGAGAGGTAGTGGGCTCTGTTGGGTTGAATGGGTAGACCTGGTGTCCCTAAAAATCCCCATTGGTTTTAATGGGTAGACTGGAATTCCTTCACATCTGGGTGCCCCCATTTAGATATTGGGTTGTCTCCTGTTGCCTCCCTGTGATTTTAGGGTGCTGCCTTTGCTCCCCCCAGAGCTGGAGCTGGTATAGAACATTGTCTACAACACTGACCCCACAGACCAAAGTGCCTGGGTGAACTTGAGTTGTATCCTCTCCCAAGGTAACTTGGGTGACCCTCCCACCCCTGGGGCCCTCACCTGAAGTTTTGGGGTGGCCCTTGAATGTTGAGGTGCCCCCCAGTCGTCCCCCAGCTGCCAAGGGTCATCTGTGTTCACGATGACAGGGATTCCACAGTGGCCATCAGACCCAGTCTGAGGTTTCTCCTTTGCCCCGAGATCACCCAGAGGGACATGAAGGTGGTTCAAACCCTGGTTTTCTCTGAAGCAGCCGAAGAGAGATTGCTGGAGACAGTTTTCTCTTGTTCCAAGGATTGTTTATTGTTTCATATCTCAGGGACTTTTTGCCTGGCCAGCAGCAGTCTGCTCAGCCTGGCATCCATGGTGGAGTCTGCCTGGTGAAGGCAGGGCTTATCTTATATAGTTTGTACTACGTATTACATGTTTACAAATTTTTCCCACTACAATACAATTTTATTAAATGGTCCAGCCCTGACCCCATCCAATCCAAGAGTGCCAATGTGTTACCCAACATGGATGACATGGAGAAGAAAGGAGGAAAAGGTGTCCACCCCCCAAATTCTCCATCTTGGCCACATGTCCCTTATCATAAACATTCAAAAAAACCTATTTATCTACATTCTACAAGTCTAATTTGCACTTTACTAATTTTGGTAGCTTGTTTCCATTCTCTTTGTGCTGACAACTTCCCCAGGGTTAGAATTCAGCACCTGTGACCAGGGTCTCACTCAGGGGTCTTTGAGACCCTTGCCAGGGGGTTTTGAGACCCCCAAGGAGGCCAGGGGTACGCCCTGGGCTCCCACAGCCATCATCTTCTCGTGGCCTGTCGGGGTGACTCGGGGCACTTGGGTGCCCCAAAAATCACCTGGATATCCCCAAAAATCACCTGGGTACACCTGGGTACTACCCAAAATTCACTTGGTGTCCCCAAAAATCACCTGGGCACACCTGGGTACCTGTAAAAGATCCTGGATCACCCCAGAAACCACATAGATACACCTGGGCACCCCTTGGACACCTGGATCTACCAAAACCCCTGTGGGCCCCCAAAACTGGTGTCCCTAAATCCCCCTTGACTTAGATCAGGGTAGACCAGGAATCCTGTGTATCCCCAATTATATCTACTAATCCCTCCCAGAGGTCCCAGTTATGACCCAGTGCTCCCAGCAACCCAAGTGCCCCCCACTTAGTCGCTCCCAGTGCTCCCAGGAATAGCTCCCAGTTTGACTAGCTTGTCCTCCCAGTCCTCCCAGTGCTCCCAGTAACCCCTCTCAGTGCTCCCAGTTTATTTGCCCAGTTTCTCCCTTTCCTCCCTTCCAATGCTGCCAGTTCCCCCCCAGTGGTTCCAGTTCCTCCCTCACTGCTTCCCCTTAGCCCTTCCCAGTGCTCCCAGTTTAACCAGCAACCCTTCCTGATCAAGCTCTATTAATAGGAAGACCTGGTGTCCCTAAATCCCCAAATGATTTCATTGAGGTAGATCTGGTGTCCCTCAATAACCATTGACTTCAAAGGGTAGAGCAAATGTCCCAAAATTTTTGGTCCTAAAAGTCCCAATTCTGGGTTTGGAATTCCCAGATTTTGGGTTGAAAACAGAGATTTTTGGGCTTACCTGAAGGCACACCTCCAGCATGGGCCACAGGTGAAGAATCAGGGATTCAGGATTGGCTTCCAGGAATTCATCCAGGACTTGCAGAGCATCAGCACCATGATCCTGGAGTGGAAATTCCTGGAATTAAGCCCAAAGATTTCCTTGAATTTTACCCAAATCTCTCCATTTCATCCTCAAATTTCCACAAAATCCCCACTGACTTTAATGTGGTAAACCTGCTTGCTCTAAATCCTCATTGACTTCAATGGGGTAGACCCAATGCCCCCAAATCCCTCTTGATTTCTAATGGGGGGACCTGGTGTCTGAAAGATCCCTATTGGGACATTAATATGACAAGAGATGGGGCAATTGAGAGACGTTGTAAAAGATGGTTTATTGCTTTATTGCATCAGTCTCATAAAAAGGTGAGACATTAAGGCTGTTACATCCAACGTCATAGTATCAAAGCCACCTCATTCTTAGTTGCAATGCCTTATGTTAGTTTTTTAGCCAAATCTATGAAGTTTGCTAACCAATCATTAATTGCTTTGCTTCCCATGGCTTTGTTGCAATGTGTCATTTTTCACCCAACTATATAACATTTCACAAAATTACATTGATACATCTTAAACCTCTAACTAACTTTATAACAGGTCCTATAGCTAAACTTTAAAAGATTTTACTATCTTCCCTTACATAGTTCGTTGCTTATAAAATACATATTTCTGTTTGCTTAAAATGTATTCACTTAAACTGCAAACTTATATTCTTGTTTCATGTCTGTTTCACTTTAACGCTCTAATTCTTCAAACCTTCTCCAAGGTCTTAGGTCAAACCTTGTATCCATTTCTATCTCTGAGCCTGTATGCAGAAGGCCCTGAGGACTCTCCATGCCTGCATTTCCCATACCACAGTATCTCAATAGACCCTTGGTTTCATGAGGGCTCGAAATGGTAGAAGGGTCTCCTTCTCCTGCCCTGTAGTGTAACTGTTGCCATTAGGAGCTGGAAAAGAGATCACACAGAGTTAAGGGAAATAAAATGGATATTTATTGAAAGGCCTTCAAAGGCCATACCCTGGCAGTACCAGTGCCAAAGTGTGGCCCCTGTCCTGCCTGGATGGCTCCAAGGCAGAAGTAAAAGACAGCTTGGTCACGTGATTTCACATTTTTATAGATTTCAGTCCATTTGCATACTCCATTTGGAGTTGACCATCCAATTAAGTCTCAAATTGTAAGGTGTCATCCTCCTCACCTCCTGGCTGGCCCACCCTTCTCCTTTCACATTGTTTATTCTTAGGGCCTGGAGTTTGAAGAAACTGCCCTTGAATCAATAGCTGGAATCAGACTATTTTGTCTTTATCACCCTAAGCACAACAGAAAAGCATACCCAAGCAGAACAGAAAACTTAGAACTTAAGGCATCATAATAAACTCTTTGGTTCCACGGTGTCAGAATGGCCCCTTCGTCCCATGGAGCCCCACACTGTCACTGTGCTCCCCTTGATTTCACGAGGCCCTGCTGTGCTACAATGGCCCCAATGGCTACAACAGCCTCTAGTGAGACTCTCTACAACCACCTGAAAAGAGGCTGTAGCCAGGTGGGGGTCAGTCTCATCTACTGAACAAACACTGACAGAAAGAGAGTCTGTCTTAAGATGAGCCAGGGGTAGTATAGGTTTGATACCAAGAAAAACCTTCACTGAAGCAGTGATTGGGTACTGGAATCTTCTGCCCAGAGAGGGGTGGAGTCACCGTCCCTGGAGGCATTTAAAAAGAGACTGGGCTTGTCACTCAGAGCCATGATTAAGTTGATGAGGTGACGTTAGGTCATAGGTTTGACTTGATGATCTCCAAGGTCTTTTCCAACCTTGTGAATTCTGTGATTCTCTTTCATAATAATCTCCATTGTCCCATGAGGCCCTGCAATGTCTCAATGGTTCTTTGGTTTTATGAGTCCCCCACAGTGTAACAATGGACTCTTGGTACCATGAGGTCCCTCAGTGTCACAAAGGTCTCCTAGGATCCACTGTCACAATGGTCTCTTGGTCACTATGCACTTCTGATTCCATGAGCTTCTATACTCTCAGCAACAGTTCTGCAGTGTCACCATGGACCCTTTGTTCCACGAGGTTCTGTAGTATAACATGGTCACCTTGGTTCTGTGAGGCCCTGCAGTGTCACACTGGACTCTTTGGTTCTGTGAGGCCCTGCAGTGTCAGAATGTACCCATGATTGCAGGAGGTTCCATAGTGTCACCATGGCCTCCATGGATCTGCAGTAAACAATGGACCATTTGTTCCATGAGGCCCCACAGTGTCACAAGGGCTCATTGGTTCCATGAGGCCTTTCTGTATCACAATGGACTTTTGGTTCCATGAGGTTTCTCACTGCCACAATGGTCTCCTTGGATCTGCAGTGTAACAAGGGACCATAGGTTCCATATGGCCCCACTCTGTCAAAATGGATTTTGGTTCCGTGAGCTCCCACAATGTCAAAAGGCCCCTTTGTTCCTTGAGGTTCCATAGTGCAAAAGCTGACTCTTTGGTTCTGTGAGGTTCACTATCATCAAATCTTCAAAATATCGAAATAAGTCTCCTTAACACAAATTTGATGAAAAAATCATTTTTTCAGGCCTCAAGTCCAATGTCCAAGAATCGGATAACTCCTATCCTTGCGTGGATACGTCATTCTGCAAGTGTGTTGCTTATATTAAGTCGCTATATGTGTATTAGCATGTACCCATTTCCTAAAATCCCATTCCAATTTCCCAGTTCCTGTTCATTCTGACACTGCACCCTTGAGCCAGATGTGTACTTGCCTTCACACCTTGTCTGCTGGGAAAGCAGCCCCTGCATGCCTTGTTCTTGTGCTAAAAATTCACGGGCATGGTAAAAATTTTACTAAACCTCTTGGTGTCAAGGCCAAGGCTTTGTGTGGCCAGGCAGAGGCAGGCAGGACTCAGAGCTTTCAGCAAAGGAAGGGGCCAGCGAGGTGGGGCAGCTGGGGGATGACGACAGCCTGCAGGGACAGAGGTGCAGGGCAAGGACACCTTTGCACAGTCTGAGCTGCAGAGGGCACAGGGATGGGCAGCAGCTGAAAGGCCCTGCCAGAGCCAACTGCTGCAGCACTTGGGCCATGGCTGCTGGCCCTGAGCCTGAGACCAGCAGGGGACAAGTGAACCTTGCTGTGCTGGGGCCTCATTGCCTCCTTGTCCTTGCTCAGCAGCCTGGCAGGGGCCGCCCCAGGGTCCTGCCCTTGGCATTGCACATCCCCAGAGCCCAATGCCCTGGGAAGAGCCCTGAGCAATGAGTGGGGGACAGGATGTGCCTTGCCAGGGGCTGGGGCTCAGCCCCTGGCCCTTTGCATTCCTGAAACCCATCCAGGTTTCCTCAGCGTCAGAGACACCTTTACTTTCCTTGTTCCTACCTGTCACCAGTGCCTCCATTGTTCTGCTCTATCTGGTACCTTGGGCAACTTTCTCAGTCCTGTCTCTCAGTGAGACCCATTAAAAGTTCAATAAACTTTCAAGTTTCAATTTAATTTTGAGTTCTTGAGAGGATTTTTGAAAAACATTCTCTCAGGGACTGAATCTAATTTTAAAAAGACCAAACTCCTGAGAGAGTCATCAAAGTCGTTGTGTTGTGTCTCCTGGCACAGAGAGAGATAATGTCAACCAGGAAAAGCTTCAAAAAGACATTTTTACTGAGAAGCTGCTCCTCTCCCAGCCCAGCATGGCTGAGAGCATTGCCTGCAGGCACTGAGGTGACAGGAGCCAGGCACAGACAGGCTAAAGGCAATCAGGACTGGGAAGACATGGAGCTGAGACTTCACTTGAAGAAACATCTTCACAGCCCTGGACATGGTGAGTGTGTGGGTGCAGGGCAATGTCCCCTGTGCTCCTGGAGGGATCTCCTGGAGCCAGCAGAGCCCACAGCCTGGGGGATGTGTCAGAAGGACTCTCCCAGTTTCTCTGATGCACAGAAGGAGGAGGATGTGCTGCAGAGCGGGGCTGCCCTGGGCACGTTCAGAGGGACAGGGCAGGATGGCTCCTGCTGCCAGTGATGGCTGCAGAGGCTGAAGCTGGGGCTGCAGCCAGGGCTGCCCAGGGCTGTCCTGCAGAGCAGCTCCTGCTGCCCTTGAGGCTCTTGGCCAGCCCAGGGCATGTGCCACCTGTTAGGGGTAGCTCTCAGCCTGCCTGGCAGCTCCCCATGCACTGTGGAGAGAATTTGGAGGGGGAAGCAGCCACCCCCATTAAGGCAGATTCCTCCTGCTGTGGAGATAGTGCTGCATGGCCAGGGCAGCTCTCAGCTTTCTCCTCAAGGCGAGGGAAAGGGGCAGTCAGGTGTGTCTGTGTTACTGAGACTCCTGCACTGTCCCACTGGGCATCAGCAGATCTGCCTCAGATCTCCTCACAAAGTGCCTCCACACCCTCCTCTGCCTACAAGCAGCAGCAGCAGCACCTTGGCTTGCAGCATCTCAGTTTGTCTGAGCTGCCTTAAGGCCCTGCTGGCAGGGAGATGTCCCTGGGCAGTGCCCTGTGCTGGGAGGGGTGTGCAGGGCAGAGCTGAGCCCCCAGGGCTGGGCTGGGCTCTGGGAGCAGTGGCAAGGACAAGCTTTGGTTGCAGAGAAATAGCTCCCAGAGGACAACACCAGGCAGTAGAGAGCCACACCAGTCCTGAATATCCCTTCCTGTCCATCTGCAGAGGAAAATAGGTGGGGGTTTAGAGAGATTCATTTTGAAACTGGAGTCTGAAAAAGTTTTTTTAAGAAAATTTTATGTGTGAGAACCCTGTAAAAGCAGGAGGTAATGAGCAAAGGGTAGATGTGTAGGACCAGCAGGTCTGACTACACAGAAGCACAGGGAGTCCTTTTATCCCAAAGGGATCCTAAAAGTCCTGGCTGAGAGCAATGCTGAATTCAAGCCAGCAACTCAGCAGCAAAACCATAAACTCAAAACGAAAAAACTTTTACAAATTATTACCAAAGTATGAGAAGATAATTTGAAAGTGTGAGGGAATGGTGACCTTTTTGTTCGTTGTAAGATAGGTTATCTTGAAACCCGGACATGCAGGCTTAAGATAAGTAATCTTGAAGCCCGGGTATTCGGGCTGGTCTGTGGGTATGTGATTACTGATTACTTAGGCTAGCACAATAACCAAATGTCTTAGTAATTTTTTTAGGAAAACAAGCAACCAAACGAGCAAGCAGAACGAGCTGGAAAGATGAATCAGCAAGAAGGGAAGAACTTAAAAGGGGGACTTGCGACTTGATCAGGCGTGGCAGTTTTGTGGAGCGGAGTCTCCCTGCCACCCAGCGCTGCAATTTGCCTTTGCCGTCTGTACTCAACAAATTTTTCAAATTGGCTTTGAGTATGGCCCTTTGTGCTCATTTATAACAGAAAGGATCCTAAAGAATATTTTGTAGGATTGGCTCAAAGAATTTGTTCCCACCTTGTCAAAGTCTTCTTTCAACAGCTCAGAATGCCCAGAGTGGAGAGATGTCCAACAGCAGCTCCATCAGCCACTTCCTCCTGCTGCCATTGGCACACACGTGGCAGCTGCAGCTCCTGCACTTCTGCCTCTTCCTGGGCATCTCCCTGGCTGCCCTCCTGGCCAACGGCCTCATCGTCAGCGCCATAGCCTGCGGCCACCACCTGTACACCCCCATGTTCTTCTTCCTGCTCAACCTGGCCCTCACTGACCTGGGCTGCATCTACACCACTGTCCCCAAAGCCATGCACAATTCCCTCTGGGAAACCAGGAACATCTCCTATGAAGGGTGTGTCATCCAGCTTTTTTTATTTCTGTTTTTCATTTCAACAGAGTTTTCCCTCCTGACCATCAAGTGCTACGACTGCTACATGTCCATCTGCAAACCCCTGCTACGGGACCCTCCTGGGCAGCAGAGCTTGTGCTCACATGGCAGCAGCTGCCTGGCCAGTGGCTTTCTCAATGCTCTACTGCACATTGTCAATACATTTTCCCTGCCCTTGTGCCATGGCAATGCCCTGGGCTAGTTCTTCTGTGAAATTCCACACATCCTCAAGCTCTCCTGCTCTAAATCCTACCTCAGGGAACTTGTGCTCATGGCAGTTAGTGTCTGTTTAGGAGTCATATGTTTTGTGTTCATTGTTTTCTCCTATGTGCTGATCTTCAGGGCTGTGCTGAGGATCCCCTCTGAGCAGGGACGGCACAAAGCTTTTTCCACCTGCCTCCCTCACCTGGCTGTGGTCTCCCTGTTCCTCATCACTGCCACATTTGCCTACCTAAAGCCCCCCTCCATCTCCTCCCCATCCCTGGATCTGGCAGTGTCAGTTTTGTACTCAGTGGTTCCTCCATCCCTGAACCCCCTCATCTACAGCCTGAGGAACCAGGAGCTCAAGGCTGGAGTGTGGACACTGATGACTGGCTGCTTTCAGGAACATTAAACTGCTGGCCTATTCTGAAAATCACTTGTAATTACAGCCATCTTGATACTTCTTCTTGGTTTGGATGTGGGGTTATTTTACCTTTGTTTTAGTTTTATCATACTGTCCATAAAAAAAGCCACTCTGTGTTCCATTGCTTATTATGTTTCTCCATCTTCCCTGTGGCCACAAAATGTCAGTAAAGGGTTGCAGTCTTCATGGCTTTAAACACACTGAAGGATTTCTCTCCCAGCAAAGTTTTCTCCAGAGATGCCCCTTTTGTTCCCTTCTCTGGAGCTGC
>NW_027636181.1:0-20385 GCF_903797595.1 Erithacus rubecula
TCCCAAATTTCCCAGATTTTCCAGGAATCCCAAATTTTCACGAATTTTCCAGTGATCCCAAAATTTCCCAGATTTTCTCTTGATCCCAAATTTCTGAGATTTTTCAGGAATTCTGAATTTCCTCTGGATTTTTCATGGAATCCCAAAATTTCTCGGATTTTCCAGGCATCCCAAATTCCTCATTTTTTTAAATCCCAAATTCCCCGGATTTTATAATCCCAAATTTCCCAGATTTTCCAGGGATCCAAAAGTTCCCGGATTTTATAATCCCAAATTTCCCACATTTTCCAGGAATTCCGAATTTCCCAGATTTTCCCGGAATCCCAAAATTCCCAAATCTCCCATTCCCAAAAACGGCTCCGGCTCCGATCCCGAACGGGAAAATGAAAATAAAATTTGATTTTTCAATTTTTGGGATCTTGGGGATCCGTGGAATCCATGGAATGGATTCTGGAATGGATCCCGGGATGGATCCTGGAATGGATCCTGGAATGGATCCTGGAATGGATCCCGGGATGGATCCTGGAATGGATCCTGGAATCCCTAGTTCTCTCCCAGTGCCATTCCCAGTGCTCCCAGTATCCATTCCCAGTATCCATTCCCAGTGCCATTCCCAGTGCCATTCCCAGTGCCATTCCCAGTATCCATTCCCAGTGCTCCCAGTATCCATTCCCAGTGCCATTCCCAGTGCCATTCCCAGTGCTCCCAGTATCCATTCCCAGTGCCATTCCCAGTGCCATTCCCAGTGCTCCCAGTATCCATTCCCAGTGCCATTCCCAGTGCTCCCAGTGCCATTCCCAGTGCCATTCCCAGTGCCATTCCCAGTATCCATTCCCAGTGCTCCCAGTATCCATTCCCAGTGCCATTCCCAGTGCCATTCCCAGTGCCATTCCCAGTGCTCCCAGTATCCATTCCCAGTGCCATTCCCAGTGCTCCCAGTATCCATTCCCAGTGCCATTCCCAGTGCCATTCCCAGTGCCCCCAGTGCCATTCCCAGTGCCATTCCCAGTGCTCCCAGTATCCATTCCCAGTGCCATTCCCAGTGCCCCCAGTGCCATTCCCAGTGCCATTCCCAGTGCTCCCAGTATCCATTCCCAGTGCCATTCCCAGTGCCCCCAGTGCCATTCCCAGTGCCATTCCCAGTGCTCCCAGTATCCATTCCCAGTGCCATTCCCAGTGCCCCCAGTGCCATTCCCAGTGCCATTCCCAGTGCTCCCAGTATCCATTCCCAGTGCCATTCCCAGTGCCATTCCCAGTGCTCCCAGTGCCATTCCCAGTGCCATTCCCAGTATCCATTCCCAGTGCCATTCCCAGTGCCATTCCCAGTGCTCCCAGTGCCATTCCCAGTGCCATTCCCAGTGCTCCCAGTATCCATTCCCAGTGCCATTCCCAGTGCCATTCCCAGTGCTCCCAGTGCCATTCCCAGTGCCATTCCCAGTATCCATTCCCAGTGCTCCCAGTATCCATTCCCAGTGCCATTCCCAGTGCCCCCAGTGCCATTCCCAGTGCCATTCCCAGTGCCATTCCCAGTGCCCCCAGTGCCATTCCCAGTATCCATTCCCAGTGCCATTCCCAGTGCCGCTCCCAGTGCCATTCCCAGTGTTCCCAGTGTTCCCAGTGTTCCCAGTTCGCTCCCGGTTCCTCTCAGGGCTCAAAGCGCTTTTTGTGTCCGGCCGTGCGGGGGTGGGGGAGGGGACGGGGGGACACGTGACACCGACCGGGGGGGGAGGGGACAGGGGACACCTGGGGAGGGTTTGGGGTCTCCAGTGACCCCGGGACTGGGATTTGGGGTCTCCAGGGTCGGGATTTGGGGTCCCCCCGTGTCCCGGGTCGGGATTTGGGGTCCCCCCGCTCTCCTCAGCCCATCCCCCCCCGCCCCGCGCGGCCCCGCCCCCTAATCCCGGCACAAAGGGGCTTTGATGGCATCAAAGGGACCCTTGTGCGACACCGGGGCCGCCACCGCCGACTGCCACCGCCACCCCCCCATTGTCACCGCCACCCCCCCATTGTCACCGCCACCGCCACCCCCTCATTGTCACCGACACCGCCACCCCCCCATTGCCACCGCCACCCCCCCATTGTCACCGCCACCCCCCCATTGTCACCGACACCCCCCACTGTCACCGACACCCCCCCACTGCCACCGCCACCCCCCCACTGTCACCGACACCGCCCCATTGTCACCGACACCGACACCCCCCCACTGCCACCGACACCCCCCCACTGCCACCGCCACCCCCCCATTGTCACCGCCACCCCCACTGCCACCGCCACCCCCCCACTGTCACCGCCACCCCCCCATTGTCACCGACACCGCCACCCCCCCCACTGCCACCGACACCCCCCCATTGTCACCGCCACTCCCCCATTGTCACCCTCTCATTGTCACCCCCACACTGTCACTGTCACTGCCACCCCTCCATTGTCACCCCCACATTGTCACCCCCTCTCTGTCACCGGCCCCGCCCCCTCCTCCCCGGGCTCGGGGGTCCCTGGATCCACCTGGGAACCCCAAATTCACACCTGGAGACCCCAAATTCACACCTGGGAACCCCAAATTAGAAACTGGAACCCCCAAATTCACACCTGGAGACCCCAAATTCACACCTGGGGACCCCAAATTCACACCTGGAGACCCCAAATCCACACCTGGAAACGCCAAATCCTCATCCAAAACCCCCAAATTCACACCTGGGAACCCCAAATCCACACCTGGGGACCCCAAATTCACACCTGGAGACCCCAAATTCACACCTGGGAACCCCAAATTCACACCTGGGAACCCCAAATTAGAAACTGGAACCCCCAAATTCACACCTGGAGACGCCAAATTCACATCTGGAAACCCCAAACATCACACCGAAACCCCCAAATTTATACCTGGAACCCGAAATCTACACCCAAAATCCCCGAATTTATACCTGGAAACCCCAAATCCACACCTGGACACCCCAAATCTGCACTTCAGACCCCCAAATTCACACCTGGAGACCCCGAATTCACACCTGGACACCCCAAATCCGCACCCAAACCCCCCCAAATCCACACCTGGACACCCCAAATCTGCACTTCAGACTCCCAAATTCACACCTGGAGACCCCAAATCCACACCTGGACACCCCAAATCCGCACCCAACCCCCCCCCCCAAATTCACACCCGGAGACACCAAATCCACACCTGGAAACCCCAAATTCACAACTGAAAATCCCAAATCCACACCTGAAAACCCCCAATTCCACATCTGGAGACCCCAAATCTGCACCTGGACACCCCAAATTCACACCTGGAGACCCCAAATTCACACCTGGACACCCCAAATTCACACCTGGACACCCCAAATCCGCACCCGGAACCCCCAAATGGAGCTGGAATTTGGGGGGAGCCCAAAATGGCCCGTGGGGGTTTGGGGGACCCCAAAGTGGGGATGAGAATTTGGGGGGTCCCAGTGGGGGCTCGGGAATTGGGGGACCCCGAATTGGGGCTGGGGGTCGCGGTCGTGACTTTGGGGTCCCCAAAATGGAGTTGGGGGTCCCGAACTCGCCTCTGGGGACCCCAAATTGGGGTCCCGGACACGAATCTGGGTCTGGGGACCCCAAAAACGGGGCTGGGGGGTCCCGGTTGTGTCTCTGATTTTGGGGGTCTCCAAAATGGGGCTGGGGGGTCCCACTGGTGTTTCTGATTTTGGGGGTTCCCCCAGGTGTTCTGGGGGACCCACGGGTGTCTCTGGCTCCGGGGTCCCCCCAAAATGGGGCTGGGGGGTCTCGGTTGTGTCTCTCACTTTGGGGGACCCCGGGGGGTCCCCGTTGTCACTTTGGGGTGATAAAGTCACTTTTTGGGGGGGGCCCGCTTTGGGGGTCCCGGTTCCGGTTCCCGGTGCCGCAGTCGCGGTGCTGGACCCGGTTCCGTTCCCGGTTCCGTTCCCGGTTCCGTTCCCGGTGCCGCTGCTGCCCGGGGGGTTCTCGGTGCTGTTCCGCTCCCGGTTCCGTTCCCGGCCCGCTTCCAATGCCCGCTCCCCGCTCTCGGTGCGCTCCCGGTCCGGTTCCGTTGCAGTCCCGGTGCGGTTTCAATGCGGTCCCGGTTCCGTTCCAGTCCCGGTGCAGGGCCCGCAGTCCCGGCGCGGTGCCAGGTCCGATACCCGCAGTGCCGGTGCGGTTCCGGTGCGGTTCCGGTGCGGTTTCAATGCGGTCCCGCTGCGGTCCCGGTTCCATCCCGTTCCGGTCCCGGTTCGGTCCCGGTTCCCGCTGCAGTCCCGGTGCGATTTCAATGCGATCCCGGTTCCATCCCGGTTCGGAGCGGTCCCGGTGCGGTTTTAATGCGGTCCCGCCGCGGTCCCGGTTCTATCCCCGTTCCACCCCGGTCCGGTCCGGTTCCGCTGCAGTCCCGGTGCGATTTCAATGCGGTCCCGCTGCGGCCCCGGTTCGGTGCCGGTTCAGTCCCGGTTCCATCCCGGTTCGGAGCGGTCCCGGTGCGGCCTTAATGCGGTGCCGGTTCCATCCCGGTTCGGTGCCGGTTCCATGCCGGTCCTGTCCCGGTTCCGGTCCGGGCCGGGCCGCAGCCGGGCCGGGATTGGCTGGCCCCGCGCCCCGGCCCCGGCCCCTCCCCTCCCCCGCCGCTAAAACCGGCACCGGCGGGACCCGAACCCGCAGCGGAGCGGAACGGAACGGAACGGAACCATGGGAGAGAGCGGGGGGTGAGCGGGACCGGGACAGGGACGGGGGGACACCAGGGGACAGGGACAGGGGGACAGGGACAGGGACAGGGACAGGGGGACAGGGACGGGGGGACACCAGGGGACAGGGACAGGGGGACAGGGACAGGGACGGGGGGGGTGGAGGGGACAGGGGCAGGGGACAGAGGGGACAGCGGGGACACCAAGGGACAGTGGGGACAGAGCGGGGATGAAGGGGATGGGGGGGACACCAGGGGACAAAGGGGGATGGAGGGGGACAGAGGGGACAGCGAGGGGGGGGACAGGGGACAGGGGGGACACCAAGGGGACCGAGGGGATGGAGGGGGTGGAGGGGACAAGGGGGACACCGGGGGACAGAGGGGACACTGGGGACAGGGGAGGACACGAGGTCTGAGGGGACAGCGGGGACACGGAGGGGACACGGGGGTCCCAGCGCGGGGTCCTGGGGGGTCTCTGGGTGTCCCCAGGGTGACTTTGGGGGGGCGGTGACAATTCCTTGTGTGACATTTGGGGACCCGGGGTGGAGGTGACAACGCCCCGTGTGACACTCGGGGTGTCCCCAATCCCCCCAGTGTCCCCAGTGTCCCCAGTGTCCCCAGTGTCCCCCCGGTGTCCCCTGTCCCCAGGCTCCCGGCTCTGGCCATTGTCGCGCTCCTGCTCGTGGCCACCGCGGCGGCCGATGGTGAGAGGGGGGAGGGGAATTTGGGGGGAGGGGGAGGATCCCCAAGCTCGGGGGTCACCTGGTGTCACCCCCATGTCCCCGATGTCACCTCCTTGTCACTCCCCGTGTGACTCTGGTGTCACCCTCGTGTCCCCCCCCCAGCCGTGTCACCCCCCCGGTGTCACTCCGGTGTCACCTGGTGCCATCTCGATGTCACCCCCGATGTCCCCTCGGTGTGACCTCCGTGTCCCCAGTGTCATCCCGGTGTCACCCTTGGTGTCACTCTGGTGTCACCCCAATATCCCCAGTGTCCCCAATCCCCCCGCTGTCCCCATTGTCCCCCCAATGTCCCCAGTGTCCCCATTGTCCCCCCAATCCCCCCAGTGTCCCCAATGTCCCCGCTGTCCCCAATCCCCCCAGTGTCCCCCCAGTGTCCCCCCATTGTCCCCCCAGTGTCCCCCCAATCCCCCCAGTGTCCCCATTGTCCCCCTACTGTCCCCCCAGTGTCCCCCCATTGTCCCCCCAGTGTCCCCAATGTCCCCCCGCTGTCCCCACTGTCCCCCCAGTGTCCCCAATCCCCCCAGTGTCCCCACTGTCCCCGCTGTCCCCAGATGTCCCCCCGGAGGTGGCGCTGTCGCTGTCGCTCTCTGCCGAGGGGCAGAGCCCAGGTACGGGGGGGAGGGGTGGGGGAGGGGAGGGGGGACCCCGCCCCGATTTGGGGACACGGCGGGTGACACGTGACCTGTCCCCTGTCCCAGACCCCGCCGGTCCCGCCAAGCTGGAGGCGTCGGGAGAGAGTGAGTGGGGGAGGGGACCCCAAAAACCCCCTGGGACCCCCAAACCCCCCAAAAACACATCGGGGACCCCAAAAACCCCAAAACCACCTCGGGGACCCCCAAACCCCTCGGGGACCCCAAAATCCTCTGGAGGACCCCAAAAATCCTCCCTGACCCCCCCCCGCCTCCCCCCCCGGGACCCTAAAAACTCTCGGGGACCCCAAAAATTCTCCTGGGACCCAAAATCCCCCGAAACCCCTCGGGGACCCCAAAATCCTCCCTGACCCCCACCCGGGGACCCCAAACCTCCCCTGGGACCCCAAAAATCCTCCCTGATCCCCCCAAAACTCCCCGAAACCCCTCAGGGACCCCAAAACACCCCTGGGACCCCAAAAACCCCCGAAACCCCTCGGGACCCCAAAATAACTCGAGGACCCCAAAAATCCTCCCTGAGACCCCCCGGCGACCCCAAAAACTCTCGAGGACCCCAAAATCCTCCCGGGATCCCAAAAAGCCCCCAAAACACCTCGAGGACCCCCAAAACTTCCTGAACACCCCAAATCCCTTCAAGGAACCCCAAAATTCCCCCTGAACCCCCCCCCGGGGAGTCCAAAATCTCCCAAATCCTCCTGGGGGACCCCAAAATCTCCTGACCCCGCCCCCCCGTGCCCCCCCCAGGTGATCTCAGCACCTCGGCACACCTGGGCAAAGGTAAGGGGGGAGGGGACCCCAAAAATGGGGAGGGGACCCCAAAAATGGGGAGGGGACCCCAAAAATGGGGGAGGGGACCCCAAAAATGGGGAAAGGGAACCAAAAATGGGGAGGGGACCCCAAAAATGGGGAAAGGGGTCCCAAAAATGGGGATCGGGACCCCGAAAATGGGGGAGGGGATCCCAAAAATGGGGAGGGGATCCCAAAAATGGGGAATGGAACCCCAAAATGGGGGAGGGGACCCCAAAAATGGGGAAAGGGGTCCCAAAAATGGGGAGGGGGAACCAAAAACGGGGGAGGGGACCCGAAAAATGGGGGAGGGGACCCCAAAAATGGGGGGGGGGGACCCGAAAAATGGGGGAGGGGAGCCCCAGATGGGACCCCCCCCAATCCCCCCCGGGGGTCTCTGGCCCCTCCCCTCGTGCCCAGGTGTGACGTCACTCGCCTTCCCGGGGTCCCCGCTGGCCCCCGAGCCCCGCGACCCCCCCCCGGGGGGCGAGGGTGGAGCGGAGCAGGGGGGGGCAGGTGAGGGGGAGGGGCTGGGGGGGAGGGGTCTCGGGGGGGGGGGGGGGGTCTCAGGGGTCCCGGTTATTTGGGGAGGGGTCTCGGTTATTTGGGGAGGGGTCCCGGTTATTTGGGGAGGGGTCTCAATGAATTTTGGGGAGGGGTCTCAGTTATTTGGGGAGGGGTCCCGGTTAATTTGGGGAGGGGTCTCGGGGATTTGGGGAGGGGTCTCGGAGGTCCCGGTTATTTGGGGAGGGGTCTCGGTTATTTGGGGAGGGGTCTCGGGGATTTGGGGAGGGGTCCCGGTTATTTGGGGAGGGGTCTCGGTTATTTGGGGAGGGGTCTCGGGGATTTGGGGAGGGGTCTCAGAGGTCCCGGTTATTTGGGGATGGGTCTCGGTTATTTGGGGAGGGGTCTCAGGGATTTGGGGAGGGGTCTCGGGGATTTGGGGAGGGGTCTCGGTTATTTGGGGAGGGGTCTCAGGGATTTGGGGAGGGGTCCCGGTTATTTGGGGAGGGGTCTCAGTTATTTGGGGTGGGGTCCCGGTTATTTGGGGAGGGGTCTCGGTTATTTGGGGAGGGGTCCCGGTTATCTGGGGAGGGGTCTCGGGGATTTGGGGAGGGGTCTCAGGGTCCCCCATTGTCCCCCTTCCCCCCCCCGCAGGTCCCAGTGTCTCCTCCCAGTCCAGCGAGTCCGAGGAGGGTGAGACCCCAGACCCAAAACCCAAAAACCCCCAGACCCAAAAACCCCCTGACCCAAAACCTGACCCCGAAAACCCCCCAGACCCAAATCCTGAACCCAACCCCCCCCCAGACCCAAAACCCCAAAACCCCCAGACCCAAAAACCCCAAAAACTCCCAGACCCAAAACCCCAAATCCCCCAGACCCAAAAACCCCAAAAACTCCCACACCCAAAACCCCAAAACCCCCAGACCCAAATCCCCCAGACCCCAAATCCCCCAGACCCCAAAACCCCCAGACCCCAAAACCCCCAGACCCCAAAACCCCCAGACCCAAATCCTCCAGACCCCAAAACCCCCAGACCCAAAACCCCCAGACCCAAATCCCCCAGACCCCAAAACCCCCAGACCCAAATCCCCCAGACTCAAATCCCAACCCTGGGGGTCCCCAAAGCCCCCCCAGTTTCGGCTTCCCTGTTCTATTTTTGGGGTTCCCCATTTTTGGGGTTTCCCATTTTTGGGTTTCTTGGTTTTGGGGTTCCCGTTTTTGGGGTTTCCCTGGTTTTGGGGTTCCCATTTTGGGTCTCCACATTTTTGGGATTCCCCATTTTTGAGATTCCCCGTTTTTGGGGTTCCCTATTTTTGGGGTTCCCTGTTTTTAGGGTTCCACGTTTTTGGAGCTCCCCCTTTTTAAGGTTTTCCATTTTTGGGATTCCCCATTTTTGGGGTTCCCCTGTTTTTGTAGCTCCCATTTTTGAGATTCCCCATTTTTGGGGTTCCCGGTTTTGGGGTTCCCCATTTTTGGGTCTCCCCGTTTTTGGGGTGTCCCATTTTTGGGGTTCCCGGTTTTTGGGTTTCCCCATTTTTGGGGTTCTCATTTTTGGGATTCCCCATTTTTGGGGTTCCCATTTCTGGGGTTTCCCTGTTTTTGGAGTTTCCCATTTTTGGGGATTCCCGTTTTTGGGGTTCCCATCTTTGGGATTTCCCATTTTTTGGAGTGTCCCCATTTTTGGGGTGTCCCATTTTTGGGGTGTCCCATTTTTTGGGTGATCCCATTTTTGGGGTTACTGGTTTCTGGAGTTTTGGGGTGTCCTGTTTTTGGGGTTTCGGGTTTTTGGGGTTTCGGGTTTTTGGGGTGTCCCGTTTTTGGGGTGTCCTATTTTTGGGGTTTCGGGTTTTTGGGGTGTCCCGTTTTTGGGGTGTCCCATTTTTGGGGTTTTGGGTTTTTGGGGTGTCCCATTTTTGGGGTTTCGGGTTTTTGGGGTTTCGGGTTTTTGGGGTGTCCCGTTTTTGGGGTGTCCCATTTTTGGGGTTTTGGGGTGTCCCGTTTTTGGGGTTCCTGTTTTCACCCCCCCGTTCTTGTCCCCAGGTCGGGAGCGGGACCCGGAATCCGAGGAGGCGCTGACGGCTCAGGGTGACACTGGGGACACTGGGGGGACAATGGGGACAATGGGGACAGTGGGGGGACAATGGGGACACTGGGGACAGTGGGGACACTGGGGACACTGGGGGGACAATGGAGGACAATGGGGACAGTGGGGACACTGGGGACACTGGGGACAGTGGGGACACTGGGGACACTGGGGGACATTGAGGACAATGGGGACACTGGGGGGACAATGGGGACAATGGGGACAGTGGGGACACTGGGGACACTGGGGACACTGGGGGGACAATGGGGGACAATGGGGACACTGGGGACACTGGGGACACTGGGGACACTGGGGGGACACGGGACAATGGGGACACTGGGGATAGTGGGGACACTGGGGGGACAATGGGGACATTGGGGACACTGGGGGGACAATGCGGGGCAATGGGGACATTGGGGGTTTGGGGACATTGGGGACAATGAGGGGACACTGGGGGGATATTGGGGACACTGGAGACAGTGGGGGGACAGTGGGGACATTGGGGACACACAGGTGGCACAGGTGACAATTCCAAGGACACAGGTTGCACAGGTGGCAATCCCGGGGTCAGGATGGCACAGGTGACAATCCCGGGGGTCACAGGTGACAATCCCGGGGTCAGGGTGGTGCGGGTGACAATCCCGGTGACACAGGTGACAATCCCGGGGTCAGGGTGGCAGGAGGTGACAATCCCGGGGGTCACAGGTGACACGGGTGGCACAGGTGACAATCCGAGGTCACTGACCCGTGTCCCCGTGTCCCCTCGCAGGGCTCTGATGTCGCCGCTCCCGACGGATTCTCCCGCGGGACCTTCTGGAACCTTCCCGGTGTCCCCTCGCGGTGTCCCCACCCCCCAATGTCCCCCCGTGTCCCCTCGCGCTGTCCCCGCCCCGGGGGTGGCTCTGGGGGTGGCCGGACCCCCCCGCGTGTCCCCCCCGTGTCCCCTCCCCCAATAAAATCATTGCAGAGACACCGCGACAGCGCCGGGGGGGAGGGGACACGTGGGGGTGACATGGGGGGACACGAGGGGGACACGGGGGGACATTGGGGGTCACCAAAGGTCATGCAGGGGACCTTGGGGAGACACGAGGACATGGGGGGGACACCGCGGGGAGGACACGGGGGGGGTGACATGGCGGGGGGGACACATGAGGGGGACACGTAGGACATTGAAGGGGACATGGGGGACACAAAAGGGGACACAAGAGGGGACACGGAGGGGACACCACGGGAGGGACACGGGGGGACACGGAGGACATTGAGGGGACACAAATGGGGACACTGAGGGGACATTGGGGGGGACACAAGGAGGGACATGAGGGGGGTCCCCAAGTTTCCCATGGATCCATCCCGGAGGATTTTGGGATTGTCCCTCCCTGTCCCCATCCGGGGCTGCTCCATCTTGTCCCCAGGAGACAACGCTGGGGTTGGGGGGGACAAAAACCGGGGGGGGGGCGGTCCCAAAAACTGGGGGGTGGTCCCAAAAACTGGGGGGTCTTGTCAAAGTGGAGGATGTGAAATGGGTCTGGATTTGGGGGTCCTGAGAAATTGGGGTATCACAATTTTGGGGTCCCCATTTGGGCTGGATTTGGGGGTCCCATATGAAGTGGGGGTGCCGATTTGGGGGGTCCCGTTGGGTCTGAATTGGGGTTAAATTGGGGAAGGGTCCCAAGGAATTTGGGGGGTCCTGAGAAACCGGGGGATCCCAATTTGGGCTGGATTTTGGGGTCCCATTAGGGCTGAATTTGGATTAAATTCGGGTTAAATTGGGGAAGGGTCCTGAGTAATTGGGGTACCCAAGTGGGGCTGGATTTTGGGGTCCCATTTGGGCTGAATTTGGGGGTCCCATGTGAAGTGGGGGTACCAACTTGGGGGGTCCCGTTTGGGCAAAATTGGGAATAAACTTGGGATGAATTGGGGAAGGGTCCTGAGAAATTGGGGGGACCTGAAAAATGGTGGAATCTCATTTGGGGATGGATTTTGGGGTCCCATTTAGAGTGGGGTTCCCAATTTGGGGGGTTTCGTTGGGTCTGAATTGGGGTTAAATTGGGGAAGGGTCCCAAGGAATTTGGGGGGTCCTGAGAAACCGGGGGATCCCAATTAGGGCTGGATTTTGGGGTCCCATTAGGGCTGAATTTGGATTAAATTCGGGTTAAATTGGGGGGTCCTGAGAAATTGTGGGGTCCTGTCAAAGTGGGGGATCCCAATTGGGGCTGGATTTGGGGGTCCTGCCAGATTTGGGGTGCCCATGGGGGATAAATTTTAGGGGGGGGGGGTCCTGCTAAGTTTGGGTTCCGTATTTGGGCTCCATTTGGGGGGAGTCCCCACCGGGGTTAAATTTGGGGGGTCCCATTTGGGTGGATACCAATTCCTGACCCCAAATCCCAATTCCCAATTCCCAACCCCAAACCCCAATTCCTGAACCCAAATTCCAATTCCCACCCCAAACCCCAATTCCTGTCCCCAAAACCCAATTCCTGCCCCCAAATTCCAATTCCTGACCCCAAACCACAATTCCCGACCCCACATCCCAAGTCCCACTCCAAATCCTAATTCCTGACCCCAAATCCCAATTCCCACCCCCAAACCTCAATTCCTGAACCCAAATCCCAATTTCCAACCCCAAACCCCAATTCCCCACCCCAAATCCCAATTCCCAATACCAATTCTCAATTCCCGACCTTAAATCCCAATTCCTGACCCCAAACCCCAATTCCCAACCCCAAATCCCAATTCCCAACCCCAAATCCCAATTCCCACCCCAAACCCCAATTCCTGACCCCAAACCCTAATTCCCAACCCCAAATCCCAATTCCCAACCCCAAACCCCAATTCCCGACCCCAAATCCCAATTTCCAACTCCAAACCTCAATTCCTGATCCCAAATCCCAATTCCTGACCCCAAACCCCAATTCCCAACCCCAAATTCCAATTCCCACCCCAAACCCCAGTTCCTGACCCCAAACCCCAATTCCCGACCCCAAATCCCAATTTCCAACTCCAAACCTCAATTCCCGACCCCAATTCCCAATTCCCAAACCCCGAGTCCGGGAGGCAGCCGGTGTTTTATGGAGATCTGTATGTGGAGAGCGAGCGCAGCGGCCCCGGGATCCCGACGGCCCCACACGGAAACCCCAAAACATTCCCAGATGGAAACCCCAAAACATTCCCAGATGGAATTCCCAAACATTTCCACCAGAGATCTTGACACGTTCCCATATGGAATCCCCACAGTCCCACATGGAAATCCCAAACATTCCCAGATGGAATTCCCAAAACATTCCCATATGGGATCCCCACAGTCCCACATGGAAATCCCAAACATTCCCAGATGGAATTCCCAAAACATTCCCATATGGGATCCCCACAGTCCCACATGGAAATCCCAAACATTCCCAGATGGAATTCCCAAAACATTCCAATATGGGATCCCCACAGTCCCACATGGAAATCCCACATGGAAATCCCAAACATTCCCAGATGGAATTCCCAAAACATTCCAGTATGGGATCCCCACAGTCCCACATGGAAATCCCACATGGAAATCCCAAACATTCCCAGATGGAATTCCCAACAATCCATATGGGATCTCGACAGTCCTACAAGGAATTCCCAAATATTCCCACTCGGGATCCCGACACGTTCCCATGTGGGATCTTGACATTCCCACCTGGAATTCCACATGAATTTCCACATTTCTTCTAGGGATCCCAATATTCCCACATGGGATCCCCACAGGGAAATCCTAAACATTCCCATATGGGATCCCAACATTCCCACATGGAATTCCCACATTTCCATTTGGGATCTTGACATTCCCACCTAGAATTCTGACACATTCCACATGGAATTCCCACATTTCCACTTGGGATCCTGATATTTCCACACAGAATTCCCAAACATTTCCACTTGGGATCCTGATATTCCCACATGGGGTCTTGACATTCCCACATGGAATTCCCACATTTCCATTTGGGATCCAGATATTCCCATATGGAATTCCCATACATTTCCACCCGGGATCCCGACAGCCCCACACGGAATTTGGAAACTCCCATGTGGGATCTCAACATTCCCATCTGGAATCCCAACTCATTCCCATCATGAGGGATCCGGGTCCTTCTCTTGTGTGAAAATCCCAAAATTCAGTTTTTGGGGTCGTCGCTCCCAATCCTGAGATCCAGAGGGAAATCCCAGAGCGGAGAAATCCGGGAACGCCAAATCCAGGAGCGCATGGAATTCTGCTGGGATTCCCCCGAAATTCCAGCAGGATTCTGACAAAATTCCAGCAGGATCCCCCCCAAATTCCAGCGGGATCCCCCCAAAATTCCAGTGGGATTCTGCCAAAATTCCAACAGGATTCCTCCAGAATCCAGCAGGATCCCCCCAAAATCCCAGAGGGATCCCCCCAGAATTCCAGCGGGATTCCCAGAGGGAATAAAAACTGACAGGGGGTTTTGGGGTCCTTTGGGATTTTGGGGTCCCCTGGTGTTCAGGCATCCCCAGGTTTTGGGATTTCATTGGATTTTGGGATCCCCTTGGTTTTGGGGGTCTCGTAGCAGTGCCAAATTTTGGGGTGCCCCGGGATTTTGGATCCCATTTGATTCAGGAATCTCACAGGATTTTGGGGTCCCATGGCTTTTGGGCCTCTGCCAGATTTTGGGGTCCTCCTGGATTTTGGGGTACCCCTGGCTCTGAGGGTTCCTGTGGGATTTGGGCACTGAGGTTTTGGGGTGCTACGGGATTTTGGGATCCTCTTGAATTTTGGGGTCCCTTTGGCTTTGGGGGTCTTGTAGCACTGCCAGGTTTTGGGGCAATGCTGGATTTTGGGCTTCTATGGAATTTCGGGATCCCACAGGATTTTGGGGTTCTCCTGACCTCAAGGATCCCATGAGATTTGGGGTGCACTGTCAGGGTTTGGGGTCCCCACAGGATTTTGGGGATCCCACTGGATTTTGGGGATCCCACTGGATTTTGGGGTCCCCACAGGATTTTGGAATCCCATTGGATTTTGGGGTCCCCACAGAGTTTTGGGGTATTTCAGCACCCCATGAGTTCCGGGTTTTCTGGGATATTTTGGGATTCAGGGATTTCCAGGATTGGGTGGATCCACCTTTTCCCAGACAGGATCCTGCTCAAATTTTGGGAATTTTGGGATTTGGGAACGTGCCAGGAGCACCAGAACCAAGGGATCCTCTGGGACCCTTCAGGATTTTCTGGGATCCCCAGGATGATTTGGGATCCTCCAGGATTTTTTGGGATGCTCCAGGATTTTTTTAGGATCCTCTGGAATACTTTGTGATGCTCTGGGATCTCCTGGAATGCTCTGGGATCCTTCAGGATTTTCTGGGATGCTCCAGGGGTTTTTTAGGATTCTCTGCAATCTTTTGTGATGCTCTGGGATCTCCTGGAATTCTCTGGGATGCTCTGGGGTCCCTTGTGATGCTCTGGAATCCTTGGTGATGCTCCAGGATTTTCTGGGATGCTCCAGGACTTTTTTAGGATTCTCTGCAATCCTCTGTGATGCTCCGAGATCTCCCGGGATTCTCTGGGATTTCCTGGGCTGTTCTGGGATGCTTTGGGATCCTCCAGGATCTCCTGGAATTCTCCCAAGATTTCCTGGGATGCTCCAGGACTTCCCAGAATTCTCCAGGATCCTCCAGGATTTCCCAGAATTCTCCAGGATCCTCCAGGATTTCCTGGGATCCTCCAGGTTTCCCCAGAATTCTACAGGATCTCCTGGTATTCTCTTGTCCAGGATCCCCCTGGATGCTCCAGGATCCCCCAGAATCTTCCAGGATTTCCTGGGATGTTCCAGGATCCCCCGGGATCCTCCATGATTTCCTGGGATTGTCCAGGATTTCCCAGGACCCTCCAGGATTTCCTGGGATTCCCCAGGATGCTCCAAGATTCCCCAGAATCTTCCAGGATTTCCTGGGATTGTCCAGGATCCCCCAAGATCCTCCAGGATTTCCTGGGATGCTCCAGGATCCCCTGGAATTCTCTGGGATCCCCCTGGATGCTCCAGGATCTCCTGGAATTCTCTGGGGTCCCCCTGGATGCTCCAGGATCCCCTGGAATTCTCTGGGATCCCCCCGGATGCTCCAGGATCTCCTGGAATTCTCTGGGATCCCCCTGGATGCTCCAGGATCTCCTGGAATTCTCTGGGATCCCCCTGGATGCTCCAGGATCTCCTGGAATTCTCTGGGATCCCCCCGGATGCTCCAGGATCTCCTGGAATTCTCTGGGATCCCCCCGGATGCTCCAGGATCTTCTGGAATTCTCTGGGATCCCCCTGGATGCTCCAGGATCTCCTGGAATTCTCTGGGATCCCCCTGGATGCTCCAGGATCTCCTGGAATTCTCTGGGATCCCCCTGGATGCTCCAGGATCCCCTGGAATTCTCTGGGATCCCCCTGGATGCTCCAGGATCTCCTGGAATTCTCTGGGATCCCCCTGGATGCTCCAGGATCCCCTGGAATTCTCTGGGATCCCCCTGGATGCTCCAGGATCTCCTGGAATTCTCTGGGATCCCCCTGGATGCTCCAGGATCTCCTGGAATTCTCTGGGATCCCCCTGGATGCTCCAGGATCTCCTGGAATTCTCTGGGATCCCCCGCGGGCGGCGGCTCCGGGGTCTGTGCGAAGCAGGAGGAGTCGCTCGGGGTTTCCTTCCCTTTTCCAGATCCTTTTTAAGGATCCTTTTTTTTTGGGATCCTTTCCCCTCTCCTGTCCCTGTCCCTGTCCCCATCCCTAAGGGTCCTTGGGCGTGGGATCCTCAGGATACTCCTCAGGATATTCCTCGGGATATTCCTCGGGATACTCGTCCCCGTCCGGGAAGCACGGCCCCTCCCCCAGCTCGAAAAAGATGGGAAGATCCCCGGAGGCGACGTCGACAGCGCTGGAATCCACCAGGAACAGGGGCTGGACTGTGCAGGGCACCAGCTGCTTCCCTAAAATGGGAATTGGGAATGTGGGATTGGGATAATCCACCAGGAACAGGGGCTGGACTGTGCAGGGCACCAGCTGCTTCCCTAAAATGGGAATTGGGAATGTGGGATTGGGATAATCCAGCAGGAACAGGGGCTGGACTGTGCAGGGCACCAGCTGCTTCCCTAAAATGGGAATTGGGAATGTGGGATTGGGATAATCCAGCAGGAACAGGGGCTGGACTGTGCAGGGCACCAGCTGCTTCCCTAAAAATGGGAATTGGGAATGTGGGATTGGGATAATCCACTGTGCAGGGCACCAGCTGCTTCCCTAAAATGGGAATTGGGATTGGGATAATCCACCAGGAACAGGGGCTGGACTGTGCAGGGCACCAGCTGCTTCCCTAAAAATGGGAATTGGGAATGTGGGATTGGGATAATCCAGCAGGAACAGGGGCTGGACTGTGCAGGGCACCAGCTGCTTCCCTAAAAATGGGAATTGGGATTGGGATAATACAGCAGGAACAGGGGCTGGACTGTGCAGGGCACCAGCTGCTTCCCTAAAAATGGGAATTGGGATTGGGATAATCCACCAGGAACAGGGGCTGGACTGTGCAGGGCACCATCTGCTTCCCTAAAATGGGAATTGGGATTGGGGGATTGGGATAATCCACTGTGCAGGGCACCAGCTGCTTCCCTAAAAATGGGAATTGGGAATGTGGGATTGGGATAATCCAGCAGGAACAGGGGCTGGACCGTGCAGGGCACCAGCTGCTTCCCTAAAAATGGGAATTGGGATTGTGGGATTGGGATAATCCACCAGGAATAGGGGCTGGACTGTGCAGGGCACCAGCTGCTTCCCTAAAATGGGAATTGGGAATGTGGGATTGGGATAATCCACTGTGCAGGGCACCAGCTGCTTCCCTAAAATGGGAATTGGGATTGGGATAATCCAGCAGGAACAGGGGCTGGACTGTGCAGGGCACCAGCTGCTTCCCCGAAAATGGGAATTGGGAATGTGGGATTGGGATTAGGAATGTGGGTTTGGGAACATTTGGGATGGCATGGGGTGATCCCAGCTCCAGGGTGAAATTCCAGGATAATTTGGGTAGGAAAGGCTCTCTCATCCCAATCCCACATTGATTCTAATCCAAATCCTAATCCCACCCTGTATCCATTCCCACCCAATCCCAATCTGAATCCCAGTTTATCCCCAGTTCCACACAGTCTGAGTCACAGTCCCAATCCCACCCTAATCAAAATCCCAATCCCAGTCCAAATCCCAATCCCAATCCCACCTTAACCCTAACATCAAACTCTGATCCCAAATTCTATCCTGTTCATAATCTCAATTCTAAACCCAAATTTAATCATGATCCCAACTTCACTCCTATTCCCATTCCCAAACCCTAATCCAAATCCCAATCTCAATTTTATCCCAATCCCATATAATCCAAATCCTAACCCACCCTAATCCCACATCATCCCAATCCCAACAAATCAATTCCCAAATCCCAATCCCACCTAATCCTAATCCAATTCTAATCCAGAATTCACCCAATCAAAATCCTAATTTTAATCCAAATTCTATATAGCCCAATCCCAAATTCCAGTCTCACCTAATCCTAATCCCAATCCATCCCCATTGTAATCCTAATCCCAATCCTCCCTAATCATAATTCCCTTCCCACCATAGCCCAAATCCCACCTAATCCAAATCCAAACCAATCCTAATTACAATCCCAATCCCAACCCCCATAATCCAACTCCTGTGTAACCCAAATTTTAATCCCCACCCCACATAATCCAATCCCAATTCAGCAATTCCTAATTCTATCCCAAACCTACTTCAACCCCAATCCTAATCCAAACCTGATCCTAATTCCCATCACAACACGACCCAAATCCCATCTCACCCAATCCTAATTACAATCATAATCCTAATATCAACCTAATCCAAATCCTATATAACGCAGATTTTATTCCCAATCCCACATAATCCAATCCCTAATCCCAATAACAACCTAATCCAAATCCTATATAATCCTATATAATCCAGATTTTATTCCCAGTCCCACATAATCCAATACCTAATCCCAATATCACCCAATGCTAAACTCAATCCTAATCCTAATTTCCATCTCAACACAACCCAAATCCCATTTTGTCCCAATCCACCCTAATCCTATTCCTAATCCTAATCCCAATACTAACCCCATTCCCAAAATTCCTTTTGGAATACCAGAGTGCCCCAATCCCAAAATTCCCAAATTCCCTGGGGAATACCAGAGTGCCCCAATCCCAAAATTCCCAAATTCCCTGGGGAATACCAGAGTGCCCCAATCCCAAAATTCCCAAATTCCCTGGGGAATACCAGAGTGCCCCAATCCCAAAATTCCCAAATTCCCAGGGATTTACCGGAGTCTCCGGCGCTGGGCTCGGTCTCTGTCGGTTTCTGCTGCTCCTGGGACGAGAGAAGATCCTGGATCTGACGGAATTTTGGGAATTTTTACTGTTTATCCCAAGGTTTTGTGGATTTTAAATCTCAAAGTCAACCCAAACATTCCCAAAAATTATCAGAGAGATGAGAATTATGGGAATGACCTGGAGTTCCCATCTCAAATCCAGACCAGATTCCAATCCCAATCCCGGCCCCAATCCCAATCTAGATCCCAGTCCCAATCCCGATCCCAGCCCCAATCCCAATCCAGATCCCAGATCCAATCCCAATCCCAGCCCTAATCCCAATCCCAATCCAGATCCCAATCCCAATCCCAATCCCGGCCCCAATCCCAATGCAGATCCCAATTCCAATTCCAGCCCCAATCCCGTTCCCAGCCCCAATCCCAATCCCGATCCCAGCCCCAATCCCAATCCAGATCCAGATCCCAATTCCAATTCCAACCCCAATCCTGATCCCAGCCCCAATCCCAATCCAGATCCCAGTCCCAATCCCAATCCAGATCCCAGCCCCAATCCCAAACCCGATCCCAGCCCCAATCCCAATCCCAGCCCCAATCCCAATCCAGATCCCAGCCCCAATCCCAACCCCAGTCCCAATCCCGATACCAGCCCCAATCCCAATCCAGATCCCAGCCCCAATCCCAATCCTGATCCCAGCCCCAATCCCAATCCCGATCCTAACCCCAGTCCCAATCCCGATCCCAGCCTCAATCCCAATCCAGATCCCAGCCCAAATCCCAATCCCAGCCCAGATCCTAATCCTAATCCCAATCCTGATCCCAGCCCCAATCCCAATCCCAGCCCAGATCCTAATCCTAATCCCAATCCTGATCCCAGCCCCAATCCCAATCCAGATCCCAGCCCCAATCCCAATCCCAGTCCCGATCCTAGCCCCAATCCCAATCCAGATCCCAGCCCCAATCCCAATCCCGATCCCAGACCAGATCCTAAACCTAATCTCATTCCTGATCCCAGACCAGATCCCAATTCTGATCCCAGCCCAGATCCTAATTCTAATCTCATTCCTGATCCCAGCCCCAATCCCAATCCTGATCCCAGACCAGATCCCAATTCTGATCCCAGACCAGATCCTAATCCTAATCTCATTCCTGATCCCAGCCCCAATCCCAGCCCACATCCTAATCCCAATCTCAATCCCATTCCTGATCCCAGCCCCAAACCTGATCCTGGCCTCAATCCCAATACTGATCCTGATTGCAATCCCGGCCCTAATCCTGATCCCAGCTCCAATCCCAATACTGATCCTGATTGCAGTCCCAGCCCTAATCCTGATCCCAGCTCCAATCCCAATACTGATCCTGATTGCAATCCCAGCCCTAATCCTGATCCCAGCTCCAATTCCCATCCCTGCCCTGATCCCAATCCCAGCCCCAGCCCCCATCCCAATCCCAAATCCCAATTCCTACCCCAAACCCCGATTTCCTGTCCCTGTCCCCAATTCCCTGTCCCCAGTGTCCCTGTCCCCAGTGTCCCCTGTCCCTGTCCCCAATTCCCTGTCCCTGTCCCCAGTGTCCCCAGTGTCCCCTGTCCCTGTCCCCA